>NC_047128.1:9253996-9553996 GCF_009829125.3 Periophthalmus magnuspinnatus | reverse complement strand
CCTACCTGGACCACTGAGGGATTACACTGATTTAAGGCCACATGGGAATATAAAAGAAAGTACTGCCATTTAATGCTGAAAATCACATTCTATAGTTTAAAGAAAGGGTGTTTTGTATTATCATCATAGTATCATAATTGGCATTGAGCAATGAGTCTATTCCTTAGTATTGAAATCAAGTTTGAAATTTTAATATCATGACAACACTAATACCGATACATAAAGTTTTGTATTAAAAAGTATTTAAACTCCTTTACAGCAAATGTGAATGCAAGTGCAGATAAACTAAATTATAAATGATAGGTTCACAACCTATATTAGAGTTCAAAAGAGAAGAGAAGACAAGAGAGATTATTTTGTCTCAATATTGAGGAGAAAGAGCGGAGAGGCAAAAAACCCCAGTTACAAACCACCACCCTCTCTGGGGCCCAGACCGTCTTTCACCTCTTTTATTAAAGTTAGGGAACCCTAGTTACATACACATCTGAAGGGTGGTGGGGGGGGCGTATACTTTGCAAGCAGTGTAAAAACATATGACGAAATTCACAGAGAAATATATTCTGTTTTTGCATTTCCACAAGGTCACTCTTTCCCTTCGCACAAAACATCCCATGATGTTTCTGTTTTAGGTTTCACAGTGACCTTCTTCCCGTGGGATCCTGCACTTTCAAAAGACATTTTGTGCAAGACTCAAGAACAAACATTAGTGCAGATTACATAGTTTACATAGTTGAATATAATGACTAAATAAAGAGTGAACATTACATTACAGTACCTTTAAAATGAACAGTGAGATAACATAATATACTTGAATATATATTTTGAATCCATCATTCCCTCCTGTTTATCGAACTGTGATTTGGAAGTGCTCCTTCAGGGTTCTCGTCATCACTGCCCTCCAATAGGTACATCTGCACCCCTTTGTCCTCAGGTGCGGGTGAGATGGCAGCGGTTATTAACCTATTGATCAGGGAACGAAGACAAGGAATACAACAGCATCCACACAAGGTTAAAATAGCTACAAACACAGCAATTGATACTAGAACCGATGAGACCAGTGCTCTGCAGCGCCCAAACCCCCTTAGCCAGTCATCCTAGAAGGGGAATGTAGTTTTTGGGTTTTTGTTACCCAAAAACTACATTTTAACTATTCATATTTTTGCATAAAAATCAATACTTTTTGAAACCTTAGTCAGTGTCAGCATATCAATATCATAGATCTTGCCCATCACTACCAAAACACCCAGGACTAAACAAATTCAAAACCTTGACTACACCAAAGACGAAACAAGCACTACACAAAGGACACCAAGAAGAAATCAGGTCTAAACCAGGTCTGAACCAGAACTACACACCTGGACAAAATTGTTGATACCCTGTTGACAAAAGTAGTAATAAATAAAAAATTCTATGGAATTTAACCAATGAAAGTCAGACATTGCTTTTCAACCATGCTTCAAGAGAATTGCTTAAAAAAGCAGGCCTGGACAAAAATGATGGCACCCCTAGAAAAGACTGAAAATAATGTGACCAAAGGGACATGTTACTGCAACCTATGGCCTATATATAGGGCTACAGGTCATCACTGTGCTGTTTGGTGATATGGTCACACTCAACATGGACCAGAGGAAGCAAACGAAACAGATGTCTCAGGAGATTAGAAAAAAAAACCTTATAGACAAGCATGTTAAAGGTAAAGGCTATAAGACCATCTCCAAGCAGCTCGATGTTCCTGTGGCTACAGTTGTACATATTATTCAGCAATTTAAGATCCATGGAACTGTAGCCAACCTCCCTGGACGTGGTCGCAGGAGGAAAATTGATGACAAATCAAAGAGACGGATAACACGAATGGTAACAAAAGAGCCCAGAAAAACATCTAAAGAGCTTAAAAGTGAACTTCAAGCTCAAGGCATCAGTGTCAGATCGCACCATCCGTGATGGTTTGAGCCAAAGTGGACTTAATGGGAGACGACCAAGGAGGACACCATTGTTGAAAACAAATCATAATAAAGCCAGATTGGAATTTGCCAAACTACATGTTGATAAGCCAGAAAGCTTCTGGGAGAATGTTGTATGGACAGATGTGACAAAAATGGAACTTTTTGCCAAGGCCCATCAGCTCTATGTTCAGGCTCTTTTATGTTCTGGGGCTGCTTTGCTGCATCTGGCACAGGATATCTTGAATCTGTGCAGGGTACAATGAAATCTTAAAACTCAAAGACTCAAAGGATTCTAGAGAGAAATGTGCTGGCCAGTGTCAGAAAGCGTATGACACTGTAGTACTGTAGGTAGCGCGTACGCAGTGTGCACGCAGCAAAGAACAGGAGAGAGCGAACAGATCGTGACACAGGGCAGTGAACAAGAAATACTTTTGCTAAATAGTCACTATGGAAAACATTTTAACAGGGATGAAAAGAAAGGCGGAGATAGACGGAGGTAATGAGACACACGAAAGTCACCTGAAAAGTAAGACGAGGAAGTCTGAGGAAGAGTAGTTAGCACTTGGCTTCACTGTGACTCCGGAGGGACACAAGGACAGACCAGTGTCTGCTGTGTCTGAAAATGTTGGCAGCAGACAGTATGAAGCCAAATAAATTAATCCGCCACCTCATTACACCTCAGTCGCGCTGATAAGACACTGGAGTTTTTTCAGCGTAAACGTGCCAAATATAAACAACAATCATCCCGCTTTGTGAATGTCACTTAAACCAGGGAGCTCTGTTAGCATCATATAAGGTGGCGTATCAAATTGCTAAATTGCTTGTTTTAATTTGACATTTATTTAATTTGAATTTATTCATTTGATGTTTATTTAATTATTATTATTTTTTTTTATATTTAATTAAATTTCATTATATTTTATTTTATTTTTTTCATTATCAAATGGTTCAATCAGTTGTTCCAACAATATGTGTAGTTCAAATAAGGATAAAATAAAACATAAATAAAAATAATTAAATTATTTAATAATAATAATAATAATAATAATAATAATTTATGGGGGGGGCATGATAGAAAATAATTAAGAAGCACTGGATTACAGTGATTGCCTCAAAAGGTTATGCAACAAAATATTAAGTTAAGGGTACCATAATTTTTGTCAACGCCTGTTTCATGAGTTTATTTTTTCAAATTATTCTGTTGAAGCATGGATGAAAAGCAATGTCTGACTTTCATTGGTTAAATTTCATAGAATTGTTATTTATTATTACTTTTGTCAGATTCAAGTTATTTCTGTGACCATTGAGAGTTTTTCTTTCATTGACTGAAGGGTACCAACAATTGTGTCTATGTATGTATATCCTGAGTAAACATTCAAAACAAGGACTATAGACCAAGGACAAAATCAAGCACCGTACTAAGGAAACCAAGAAGAAATTAGGACTAACCTCAATCTAAACTAAGACTATATCATGAGTAAATATTCAAATCTATAATAGCAAAAGGGTCCCAATACCTTTCCTGGCTGACAAAAATTTACAAAGACAACTGTGTCTGGAACTGTATACTGTCTCCCCGACTGCAGAGACCGTGAATTGATTGACAGGCAGATTAACCAATCAGAGAGTTGGATGACAGAGGTTTGACACACTTTATGGTCTTCATCTATTTTAGTTTAAACATGTGGAAGCCCAAGGACTAAACTAGGACTACATAAGGTCTAAACCAGGACTCAACTATTAGGGCTGTGGGCCTTCAGTTATTTAGTCGATTAACCGGTGAATGAACTATAGAACTAAGAAAAAGTTGAATGAGAGGGTGAGAATTTAACTAGATAAATACTAGGACTTAACTTAAACCACGCTACTCTACCCACCTCTGAAAACATTTACGATCATCAATGGGAAAGATGAGAGTTGTTCGGGTTGTATTTGAGTTTGAACACAGTAGGTGAGGTAGCGCCCCCTGCTTCTCACAGCTGAGTCTGCATAAGTGGAACAATGTTATAGTGAAGAGACAGAAACAGCACCTTGTGGCTTATGGCTTGTGTGGTTTAGGGTGAGATGTAACAGTTTGCTCTGACACATGCACGGCACCTTTTCATGCATACAATTACAGAAAGTGAGCAGTGAGGTGTTTATTTTAGATGCCACTGATGCTGAGATGTACAAAAGTGGCTGAAGGGCCTGAATAATGGTTAAAGGTGCGTGAGGGTAGATGACCTGTTTCGGCTTCATCTTGCCCTCTGTGCTCACTCCTCTAGTTCCTTTGCCCCATTAAATGTGCAGATGGTGTGTGTGCACAGGTCAGTGGAGAATAGGCTGCAGCGTTACTGAAGGCGGTGGCTCAGTGTTTAGAGCACTCGTTCACCAACTTGAAGAGCGGAGGTTTGATTGGACCCTTGAGCAAGACACTTCACCCACACTGCCAAATATGAATATTGTGCGTGTGCATGAGTGTTGGTGGTGCTCAGATGAACAGCCTTGCTTCTATCTGTCGATCCCAAACTTTGCAGTGACATCATGAGCAATTTCCCTAGTGACATAATGTACACATGAGCAAACACTGCAAAAAGTTTTAAGATTGCCTGAAAACCTAAGAAAAAAAAACAAAATGGATTTACACAACACACTTCCAGGAGCCTGTGATCAATCCAAGCATCCATGGTCCTGTTTAGGAGTTTGATTTTCAACAAAATGGTGAGAGTGACTAACTGAAAAAAACAAAACAAAACTATTGCTAGCTAGCTTGTGACTGTATTGTTATTTGAGAGGGACTTATTTAACAGCACAAACCAGCTCACCTGTTGTAGTTCTAGCTTAGTAAATAAAGAGTTGTGTGAGTTGTTTTTATCCATATAAATTAGAATAATTTCAACTAAAATATTTCTAAATCAAAATGAACTTGATCGGTATTTCAGTGACACTTACAGATCAGTTACAGGAATCTTCTTGCCTGAGCAGCCAGTCCAGATATCCTCCGTCCTAACTTGAGACGGTCCAACCACAGGCACTCATTTGTGTCATGTGTTTCTCAAATGCAAAACACATCTCCTCTCCAAGTCTCTGTCTCATTCAGAACTAAATCTGTCACTTCTTTTACCTGAGATAAAGATTAGATTTATTTGACTTATATTATTTTGTGTGTTAACATTAATTTGGGACATTAGTAGTTTGTTTATTACTTTGTACTTATTTTATTAACACTTAATATTTATTTATTATATTATGTTTGGGTAAACTACATTTACTTTAATAATAATGTTGGTTCCAATTGTTGCGGTGCAGCGTATTTGGAAAACGCACCGAGAAATGTGGCAGTCCACTTGATAATGAACTATAGTCTTTGAAGTGTTCCGCTCCTGCGGAGCTGCGCCGGCCACACCGGCATCGCCATTAGCACATGCGTCGTTGTCCTCAACATCGTTGTCTGGCTGCAGTTGCTGCTGTTGTTGCTGTGCCATACTGAAAACACTGTCCAGCTAAGACAAGTGGAAACTCTGGGTCTGCATGAAAAATATCTGTAGTCAGCGATCTGGTATTTCCCAGACAAATTATCTACTGCCGAAGCTAGCTGACTGCCTTGGCTAGGTAGCATAGACAAAAACTAGCAAGAATCCCACCGCTGCCACCAGTCTGTAACCCTAATATGTTGGTCTCACCAGTCTCTTGAGGCTGTGGGTATGGTGGTTTACAGTTAGGTATAATATAATGTATCTTCTTGCTGTTTTCCTTGCTAAAATACATCAACATGGCAGGACAGTGCACAGCTAGTATTTATTCAACAACCCAACTTCTCAACACGTGCACACCCCGTGCACGTTCACACACTGTCACATTTCTCATTTCTCAGTGCGCTCCCCAAATGCGCTGCACTGCAACAATTGAAACCAACATTATTATTAAAGTAAATGTAGTTTACCCAAACATAATATAATACATAAATATTAATTGTTAATAAAATAGGTACAAAGTAATAAACAAAATACTAATCCCAAATTAATGTTGATACACAAAATAATATAAGTCAAATAAATCAAAGGTTACACTTCCATTGTTCATACTGCACTCATCTGTGTCTTTTTTTTACGTGTATGCCGCCATGTTTGTTGTTTTTTACTCAAACAGGCCTTGCGTCTCTCTAACTAGTTAATCCACCTGTCAATCATGCCTTCACAAATAGAGGGGACAGGATATGGGTCCAGGTCCTCTCATCAAGTTTTGTCAAAGCGTGTGGTTCTGGCTGGACAAGTAAAGAATTTTCAGAACTCAAAAGTCCCTGAAAATATCTTGAATCACTGTTTACTCTTTTATTTGTGTTTTTTTTTTTTACATGTACCACTATTTTTTAAGTTAAAATCTTCCTGACTTTAACATTCTGAAGTAAGCTAAGGTCTTTATTTGACTTTTGCGGCCTCTTTACACCTTGTCGGGGCTTTGTGGGTTTGATGTATTCACTAGCGTTTGTCCCCAGAGGTAATGCGCTCTCACTAAACTTTATTTGATGTGAACTCATTTGACCAAAGAGGAAGCAAAATACATAAAACCAGACCTGGTGACTCCTTGGTGTGTCATGATCTATTGGAGCCTTCTCACATCAAGTCAGTCAGTAAATTACACTCTTATGCTTTTTGATTTGTTTGTATGTTACTAATAAATGGACACTTTACGAGCCTTCCCAGATGTGGAGAATGAGCTTGGTTTGTCGACAGATTGGCAGCACACAACTACTGTAGGTGTGCAGTGTAGAAATAACTGTTGTTTACAGCAGGAGCTATAATCACAAAAGCTGAATACACACCTACAGTTGAAACCAGAAGTTCACAGTCACTTTGTAAAAAGACTCATATGCTTTTTTGTCTGACATGAAATCAGACTAAACTTTTCCTGTTTTAGGTCGATTAGGATTGCCAAAATTATTTATATTTGCTAAATGCCAGAATAATCAGAGAGAAATTTCCATTACTTTCTCCAAAGTCAGAAGTTTACATAGAGATTACTGTGTGTTTAAACCCTGTGGGAAAATCCAGATAATGATGTCACATCTTTGGAAGCTTCTGAAGCTTAGTGACACCAATTGAGTTAATTAGAGACACACCTGAAACACACAGCCTCCATATGCTTGAAGGTGCCACATTCATCTGTTAAAACTATTATACACAAGCATAAATATCATGGGAATATCCGGCCATCATACCGCTCAGGAAGGAGATGGGTTCTGTGTCCCAGAGAACAACGTGCTTTGGTCTGAAATGTACTTAACAACCCAAATAACCTTCTAAAGATGCTGGCTGAAGCTGGTAAGTGTGTCATTATCCACAGTGAAATGACTACTGTACCAACTCTGCCAGGAAGAAGCCATTACTCCAAAAGAAATGTTGTAAATGCACACAGGGACAGAGACCTTATTTTTTGAGGCATGTCCTGTGGTCTGATGAAACTAAAATTACACTGTTTGGCCATATTGTGCATCATTACTTTTGGAGGAAAAAGGGGGAAGCTTCCAAACCTGAGAACACCATCCCAACTGTTAAATACGGGGGTGGCAGCATCATGTTGTGGAGTTGTTTTGCTGCAGGAGGGACTGGTGCAATTCACAAAATAGATGGCATCATGAGGATAGAACATTATGTGGAAATACTGAAGCAACATCTCAAGACATCAGCCAGAAAGTTAAAACTTGGGCGCAAATGGATTTTCCAAATAGACAATGAGCATACTGCCAAACTGGTTACAAAATGAGTTAAGGATAACAAAGTCAATATTTTAGAGTGGTCATCAAAAAGCCCTGATCTTAATACTATTGAAAATGTATGGGCAGACCAGAAAAGGTATGTGTAAGCGAAGCAGCATACAGACATGGCTCAGTTAGACCAGTTCTGTCAGGAGGAATGGGCCAAAATTATTGTGAGAACCTTGTGGAAGCAAGTTATACAGTTTAAAGGCAATGCTACCAAATACTGATGAAATGTATGCAAACTTCTGACTTTGAAGAAAGTAATGAAAAAGAGTCTAAAAAAATCCTTCTCCCATTATTCTGGCATTTAGCAAATATAAATAATGTAATGTAATGCCTCTGTTAATCTGCTCACGCCAGACTAAGGTTCTCTGCATTGAGTTTGACACGTGTATCAATCTGGAGAGGCTCTCTCAAAGTGAACATCATAACTAATATTTGAATCTGATTGGTGAAAGCTTCACAGCAGAGGAACAAGACGGAAAAAATGTACTTTTATTACATCTAGCTGAGAGAAAAGCGATGCTTTGCAGTAGTAATGAGCTGTGGCTGTTGTGCTTAGTACTCTAAGTGTCTGATTCCGAACACCATGCCTTCTACTTCTTCTTCTCCTTTATTTTGTTGTCCTTGTAAAGTGTATTACTAATTTATGGAGACCATCACACTCATAGAGCAGTGTACCATCCAGCAGGCAAAGAGCTTGACTGGCTCTGGCAGAGGACCACTACAGAGCTAGTGTATACACATGGATAAAATTGCACCTGTCGGTTAATGAAAGGAAAACTCACAATGGTCACAGAAATAACTTGAATCTGACAAAAGTAATAATAAATAAAAATTCTATGAAATTTAACCAATGAAAGTCAGACATTGCTTTGCAACCATGCTTCAACCGAATGTTTTAAAAATGAAACAGGCCTGGACAAAAATGATGGAACCCTTAACTTAATAACTGCAATCAAACGATTCCTGTAACTGTCAATGCAACTTCTGCACTTCTCAGGAGGTATTTTGGCCCACTCCTCATAGCAAACTGCTCCCATTGTCTCAGGTTTGAAGGGTGCCTTTTTCCAGACTGGCGTTCAATAGCCAGGTCAGGGCTCATTCTTGGGTGTTTTCAGCTGTGTGTTTTGGGTCATTGTCCTGCGACTGAGACCAACATTTCTGACACTGGACAACACATTTTTCTCTAGAATCCCTTGATAATCTTGAGATTTCATTTTACCCTGCACAGATTCAAGACACCTGTGCCAGATGCAACAAAGCAGCCCTAGAATATAAGAGCCTCCTCCATGTTTCACGGTAGGGACAGTGTTCTTTTTTGATATGCTTCATTTTTCCGTCTGTGAACATAGAGCTGATGGGCCTTAGCAAAATGTTTTATTTTAGTCACATCTGTCCATAGGACATTCCCCCAGAAGCTTTGTGGCTTGTCAACACGTAGTTTGGCAAATTACAATCTGGCTTTTTTATGATTTGTTATCAGCAATGGTGTCCTCATTGGTCGTCTCCCATGAAGTCCACTTTGGCTCAAACAACGACGGATGGTGCGATCTGACACTGATGTTCCTTGAACTTGAAGTTCACCTTTAATCTCTTTAGAATTTTTTCTGGGATCTTTTGTTACCATTTGTATTATCTCTCTCTTTGATTTGTCATATTCATTTTCCTCCTGCGGCCACGTCCAGGGGGGTTAGCTACAGTCCCATGGATCTTACATTTCTGAACAATATATGTAACTGTAATCAAACGAACATCTAGCTGCTTGGAGATGGTCTTATAACCTTTACCTCTAACATGCTTGTCAATAATTTTCTTTCTAGTCTCCTGAGACAAATCTTTCCTTTGCTTCCTCTGGTCCTTATTGAGTGTGGTACACACCATGTCACCAAACAGCACAGTGACGACCTGTAGCCGTATATATATCCCCACTGACTGATTACAAGATTGTAGACACCTGTAATGCTAATTAGTGGACACACCTTCGATTAACATGTCCCTTTGGTCATGTTATTTCAGTCTTTTCTAGAGGTACCATCATTTTTGTCCAGGCCTGTTTCATGAGTTCATTTTTTTAAGCAATTCTGTTGAAGCATGGTTGAAAAGCAGTGTCTGACTTTCATTGGTTAAATTATATAGATAGCAAAAGATGAAGTTAAAATCTGTCAACTGGATAAATCGTTGTAAGAGTCAGATTGCTGGTGGCCACTGCCTTATATCTAACTGAAGGGGGGGGGAATAACTACACTGAAACTGTAAACATCTACTGTCTCCAGTTTCACCTGGAACGATCCTATTCAGCCCTTGAATGGTGGTGTGAGGATGGTGTTATAGATGGGGAGAGGTTATGTCTCAGGCCCCCATTCCTGCTTAAGGAAACAGACAAACAAAAATAGCTTCTTTAACTCCCCTCTCAAACCATTTCTTTTCTCTGGCTAAGATCTGAACTTCACTGTCTTCAAAGGGGTGGTTTGTGGCTTTGACATGGAGATGTACGGCGGACTGGAGTCCAGAGGAACTCTCACACCGGTGTTGGTATATCCTCTTATGGAGTAGCTGTTTAGTTTCTCCAATGTAACGCTCAATGCACTCCTCACTACACTGAATGGAGAAGACTAAATTACTTTGCTTATGGCTCGGGGTTTTGTCCTTTGGGTGAACCAGTTTTTGTCTTAAAGTGTTAGAAGGTTTGAAAAAGTCAGGAATCTTATACTGTCTGAAAATTCTTTGAAGGTTTTTAGACACACCCTCTGTGTAAGGAATGGTAACACCTTTCCTTTTGGGTTCAGAATCTATGGATCAGACCTGAACGACTAAGGGTTTATGAGATGTTACATTAGAGTCTTTTTTTAGTTTATTTTTAAGTCTATTTTTTAAATTATTTTAAGCTATTTATCTATTATCTTGTTTTATTGCATGTACCATTTTCCTTCTGTTCTTTAACTGTGCGGTACAATACTGGAATTTCCCCACTGTGGGACTAATAAAGGCATATCTTATCTTATCTTATCTTATACAGATATATTTCATATAATTTTTATTTATTTTTACTTTTGTCATATTCAAGTTATTTCCATGACCATTGTGAATTTTTGGCCCTCGCCACTCACGAAGTGATGGCGAGGGGCATTGTTCTTCCTGGGTTTCTTCTTCTTATTGGCCCTCGCCACTCACGAAGTGATGGCGAGGGGCATTGTTCTTCCTGGGTTTCTTCTTCTTATTATTATTATTTTTTTTCCCCCCCTGGGATCGCAATTTTCACCCCCTGAACGTCAACGAAAAGTCTCACATGGGGGTATCAAATCGACCGGCTTGGCAAAAAATTCAAGAAAATATGCATCACGAAAATGACCCACGCACACTGGCTCGACAGCGCCACCTAGAAAATTCAAAATTTTAAAATGAATTGGGAGCCGACACGCATTTTTCGCCCTAGCTTGACGAAATTCACACCAGTGATAGAGCTCATGCAGACAAGCAAAAAAGCCAATCATAGTGTGGCCCTAGGACGGACAGGAAGTCGGCTATATTGAATCGAAAATTCGCCAAATTTTTCGCAGCGTGTTTTCAAAACGCTACTAGTCTCAGGTTTTTGGTCCAAATGAGCTCAGATTTCACATGCCACATCCACACACATGGGTTTTCAGAAGTTATCCACGTTTTCTCCGAATTCCACACGGTTCGCCCGTACGCCGCCACCGAAATACGCCTTTGTTTCCTGTTTTTTCGATGTCCTCTCACGACCACAGGCATTGCCCTACAGAGCTCACATTCACATCACATATGCGAGTTTGGGGCATGAATGGAATGCAATATTAATTTTAATCAAAATGAACACTATAGCGCCCCCTACCATAGGGGTGAAACGCCAACATTATCGGATTCCTACGAAATTCGGGGAATAAATTGGGGGCATGACGTGGACCAAAAAATAATATTACGGGCATAGGTCATTTTTCACACTTGGCCACCAGGGGCGCAAAGACTCCAAAAAAAATCATTTAAAAATGTCTGACACGCACATGCATTGGTCTACACAGCTCAAATTCACATCACACGTGTGATATGAGGGTATTAATAAAATGGATTATTAATTGTAATAAAAATGAACACTATAGCGCCCCCTATCATAGGGGTGAAACGCCAATATTATCGGTTTCCTACGAAATTCGGGGAATAAATCAGTGGCATCAGAAGAAACAAAAAATTACATTATGGCCATGAGTCATTTTCCACGGTTGGCCACCAGGGCCGCAAATACTAAAAAAAAAATCATAAAAAAATTTCTGACACGCACATGCATTGGTCTACACAGCTCAAATTCACATCACACGTGTGATGTGAGGGTATTAATAGAATGCACTATTAATTGTTATCTAAATGAACACTATAGCGCCCCCTACAGTATTGGTAAAATACACAACTTTGTCCGATTGGCATGAAACTTGGGGAGATAATTGTGGGCATTAAAAGGGTCAAAAAAGTCCATTACACCATACCTGTATTATGTACACGGTTGCCGGTGCAAAGCCACAGACCCCTCTCATATAGAGTCAGAGCCACACAGCTCAGGGCCACACTGCATATTAACATTGTTCTTCGTTTTTCCGCCAAAACAATCGCATTTTTCACCCCCTGAACATTCACGAAAAGTCTCACATGGGGGTATAGAATCGACCGGCTCGGCAAAAAATTTCATAAAATTGGTGTCGGGAAAATGTCCCATGCCCCCTGACTCGACGGCGCCACCTAAAAATTCACCCCTATGGGAGAGGAGCCTGGTTTATTTTGGAAAACACACACAAAAAGCAGAACAGTGATAGAGAATGGGGGGACAAGCATAAAAATGAATTGAAGCACTGCTCTATGACAGACAGGAAGTCGGCCATTTTGGATCAAAAATTCGCCACTTCATTCGCAGCGTGTTTTCAAAACGCTACTAGTCTCAGGTTTTTGGTCCAAATGAGCTCAGATTTCACATGCCGCATCCAGACACATGGGTTTTCAAAAGTTATCCACGTTTTCTCCAAATTCCACACGGTTCGCCCGTACGCCGCCACCGAAATACGCCTTCATTTCCTGTTTTTTCGATGTCCTCTCACGACCACAGGCATTGCCCTACAGAGCTCACATTCACATCACATATGTGTGATCGGGGCATGAATGGAATGCAATATTAATTTTAATCAAAATGAACACTATAGCGCCCCCTACCATAGGGGTGAATCGCCAACATTATTGGATTCCTATGAAATTCGGGAAATAAATTGGGGGCATCACATGGACCAAAAAATAATATTACGGGCATAGGCCATTTTTCACACTTGGCCACCAGGGGCGCAAAGACTCCAAAAAGAATCATTGAAAAATGTCTGACACGCACATGCATTGGTCTACACAGCTCACATTCACATCACACGTGTGATATCAGGGTATTAATAAAATTGATTATTAATTGTAATAAAAATGAACACTATAGCGCCCCCTATCATAGGGGTGAAACGCAAACATTATCGGATTCCTACGAAATTCGGGGAATAAATCAGTGATATCAGAAGAAACAAAAAATTACATTATGGCCATGAGTCATTTTCCACGGTTGGCCACCAGGGGCGCATAGACTCCAAATAAAAATCATTGAAAAAATGTCTGACACGCACATGCATTGGTCTACACAGCTCAAATTCACATCACACGTGTGATGTGAGGGTATTAATAGAATGGCACTTATTAATTGTTAATCTAAAATGAACACTATAGCGCCCCCTACAGTATTGGTAAAATACACAACTTTGTCCGATTGGCATGAAACTTGGGGAGATAATTGGGGGCATTAAAAGGGTCAAAAAAGTCAATTACACTATACCTGTATTATGTACGTGGTTGCCGGTGCAAAGCCACAGACCCCTCTCATATAGAGTCAGGGCCACACAGCTCAGGGCCACACTGCATATTAACATTGTTCTTCGTTTTTCCGCCAAAACAATCGCATTTTTCACCCCCTGAACATTCACGAAAAGTCTCACATGGGGGTATAGGATCGACCGGCTTGGTGAAAAATTTCATAAAATTGGTGTCGGGAAAATGTCCCATGCCCCCTGACTCGACGGCGCCACCTAAAATTTCACCCCTATGGGAGAGGAGCCTGGTTTATTTTGGAAAACACACACAAAAATCAGAACAGTGATAGAGAATGAGGGGACAAGCATAAACATGAATTGAAGCACTGCTCTATGACAGACAGGAAGTCGGCTATATTGAATCGAAAATTTGCCAAATTTTTCGCTGCGTGTTTTCAAAACGCTACTAGTCTCAGGTTTTTGGTCCAAATGAGCTCAGATTTCACATGCCACATCCAGACACATGGGTTTTCAGAAGTTATCCACGTTTTCTCCGAATTCTACACGGTTCGCCCGTACGCCGCCACCGAAATACCCCTTCGTTTCCTGTTTTTTCGATGTCCTCTCACGACCACAGGCATTGCCCTACAGAGCTCACATTCACATCACATATGTGTAATTGGGGCACGAATGGAATGCAATATTAATTTTAATCAAAATGAATACTATAGCGCCCCCTACCATAAAGGGGAAATGCCAACATTATCCAATTCCTATGAAATTTGGGGCATCAATTCATGGTCTCAGAAGAAACAAAAAATTACATTATGGTTATGAGTCATTGTCCACGGTTGGCCACCAGGGGCGCAAATACTAAAAAAAAAAATCATTAAAAAATTTCTGACACGCACATGCATTGGTCTACACAGCTCAAATTCACATCACACGTGTGATGTGAGGGTATTAATAGAATGCACTATTAATTGTTATCTAAATGAACACTATAGCGCCCCCTATAGTATTGGTAAAATACACAACTTTGTCCGATTGGCATGAAACTTGGGGAGATAATTGGGGGCATTAAAAGGGTCAAAAAAGTCAATTACACTATACCTGTATTATGTACGTGGTTGCCGGTGCAAAGCCACAGACCCCTCTCATATAGAGTCAGGGCCACACAGCTCAGGGTCACACTGTATATTAACATTGTTCTTCGTTTTTCCGCCAAAACAATCGCATTTTTCACCCCCTGAACATTCACGAAAAGTCTCACATGGGGGTATAGAATCGACCGGCTTGGTGAAAAATTTCATTAAATTTGTGTCGGGAAAATGTCCCATGCCCCCTGACTCGACAGCGCCACCCAGAAAATTCAAAATTTTAAAATGAATTGGGAGCCGACACGCATTTTTCGCCCTAGCTTGACGAAATTCACACCAGTGATTGAGCTCATGGAGACGAGCAAAAAAGCCAATCATAGTGCGGCCCTAGGACGGACAGGAAGTCGGCTATATTGAATTGAAAATTCGCCAAATTTTTCGCCGCGTGTTTTCAAAACGCTACTAGTCTCAGGTTTTTGGTCCAAATGAGCTCAGATTTCACATGCCACATCCAGAGACATAGGTTTTCATAACTTATACATGTTTTCTCCGAATTCCACACGGTTCGCCCGTACGTTGCCGCCGAAAAATGCCTTCGTTTCCTGTTTTTTCGATGTCCTCTCACAACCACAGGCATTGCCCTACAGAGCTCACATTCACATCACATATGTGTGATTGGGGCATGAATGGAATGCAATATTAATTTTAATCAAAATGAACACTATAGCGCCCCCTACCATAGGGGTGAAACGCCAACATTATCGGATTCCTTCGAAATTCAGGGAATAAATCAGTGGCATCAGAAGAAACAAAAAATTACATTATGGCCATGGGTTATTTTCCACTGTTGGCCACCAGGGGCGCAATGAATTGAAAAGAAATTGGCACTTGGCACTTTGACTTACATGTCTATGAATTATATCTACTCCTTGGTTTTTCATCCGAATTACATCAAACTCCACATACAGCATGTACATATGTCAATTGTCAATAATCATTCATGTTTTGGGGATATTCTTTATGGTTTATGCACACCACACTGTCAAAATATGACTGCTTTCCTGCATATTTGATTCCCTCTCACAGACACGTGGATCAGACTAAAAAGCTCAAATTCTAATCACTTATGCGGATTAAAACTGTGAATAGAGAACCATTATAAACATGTGGCCAGTGACCTCCATAACGCCCCCTACTGTACAGGTAAAAAACACAACTTTGTCCGATTGGCATGAAAGTTGGTGAGATCATTGTGGACCTCAAAAGAGGCAAAAAAGTCCATTACACCATACCTGTATTGTGCACGAGGTTGCCGGTTCAACGCCGTGGACCTCCATTATAATGTGTTGGTCACACATTTATATAGAAACTGTGTGAAGGGGGGCCGATTGTGGCCGTGGGGTGGCCAGGCGGGGAAAATGGTGCGTGGGGGCGGTGGCCGGCCCCAGGCGGTCGCATGGGGGGGCGGTCGCGCGGGGGGCGAGGGCCATCATCGCCGCTTGCGGCTTTAATTCTTTCATTAACTGAAGGGTACCAACAATTTTGTCCACGTGTGTAATGTTTCCTGCACCTGATCAAATCCTCCTTAACCAAGCTCAGAGATCTGCTCTGAGGCCACGGCAGGGAACCAGAGCCAACAAGGATCAGGGCCTTCTTCTCTCCTCCTGTTCTTTTGCCCTTTTCTTTCTCTTTCTTTAACACTCTCTCCTCGATCTCTTTCTCTGTACTCTTTCTCACCCTCTATCCTCCCTCTCTCTCCATTATTTCCCCGCAGGCCCTTCCTCCTGACTCTATCTGTAAAAGGTGCCACATCTGGGAGCTTTGTGGCCCCTGACTTAAGGAAGGCTGTCTGCGACTGAGAGGAGAGATAATCGGGCTAATCCCTCCGTCATCCCAGAGGCTATCACACTTCTCTATAACCCCCTAATCCCTCTAAATCCATCGCACTGCGCGTCCGCCCGCCTGTCACATACACATGGATCTTATCAGCCAGAAAGGGGGGAAGAGGGGATGAGGAAAAGGAAGAGAGGGAGGGAAACATAGAGAGAGAAAGGGAGAGAGAGGTAGAGAGACTGGGAGAGAGGGAGGATGAGAGAGGGAGAGAGAGGATGAGAGCAAGTAGGAGAGGGAGGGAAACCGAGAGAGAGAAAGGGAGAGAGAGAGGTAGAAAGACAGAAAGAGACAGGGAGGATGAGTGTGAGAGAGAGAGAGAGAAAATGAGAATGAGAGCGAGGAAGAGAGGGAGGAGAGAGAGAAAGAGGAAGGGAAAGAGGAAGGGAAAGAGGGAGGGAGAGACAGAGGGAGAGGATGAGAAAGAGAAAGTAAGAGAGCGGGAGAATGAGAGAGCGTAAAGGAGAGAGACAGTGAGAAAGAGAGGGAGATGAAGAGAGGGAGAGGAAGAGAGAGAGAGGGAGGAAGGGAGGGAGGGACAGCAAGTCTCTTTGATCAGTGGATGTGTGACGCCTGGCAGACTCACTGACCTGACTGATGGGACTTTTATGAATTCGGACAGTTAGAAAAACAAAGTGTGGAAAATGAGGTGAGCTCTGACCAAGTGACCCTTCACTTGTTCAGCTGCTGGTAAGGACTGGGGGGTAATGCATGTGCAGGTGAAGACTGGAGGGTCACGTGTATGCTGGTGAGGGTCATGTGTGTGCTGGTGAGGGTCATGTGTGTGCTGGTGAGGGTCATGTGTGTGCTAGTGAGGGTCACTTAGGTGTTGGTGAGGACAGGAGAGCCAGATCAGTGCTCGATATATGAGAATATCAATGATTACAATTGTGCTTATCATGATATAAGTACTACCATCACAACTGAAACCTGTGTGTCCAAAACCTTAACCTGCAGATAGAAGACACATATAAGTTTTTCTCCTTCTCAGTATATGGACAGGCCTCAGGAGAGACATTTTATGTTTAAACCAACTGGATTTGAGCTTTGGAACTGGCAACACACATGAGAAACTCAGGTGAAGCGCATTGCGCTTTCTGATTGGATAGTCATCTTGAACCAAAACACCAAATTAAATGGTACATCATGTCCAATGTTTTTGTAACTAAGAATAAATCAGCATTAGAATAGTTATCAGTAAACACTTTATTTGATTTGAACAGGTCAACTTTATGAAATTTTTAATCAAAATCGTAGATACGGCTCTTTTAGAATGTTTTATGGACCTTTACTCATTTATCATACCTTCTTTCACAATGACATCTTTAATACTAATGTTAAAATTGTAGAATTTCAACATTTCAACATTTTCATTTTACATTCAGCAGTTTATGATGTAATAGCAATGCTTTATTAGACCCAATATTTGCTTAAACGTTCTATATTACGCAAAATTGTCACAAAGCTGTAATTTTCAAGTTCACAGCTCCTTTTACCTTTAGTTCAGTAGAGATCGGCAGTTACAGAATTGAAATCATCTGAATGATTCATGTGAAGGGAGTTTAAAAACACAATGGAGCACTTCCTGTATTACTGCATGACATCACAATATGGAACAAAGTGTTTTCTGTTTGAGAGAATAAGAACTCATCCTAAATATACAGGATCATAAATAAACACAACTCCAGGTATGTTTGTGATGAGGAAACGATATTATAACATACATTAGAAAACAGTGTAATCTGGCCCTTAAAAGGCACTGTACTACATTTTTTTCCATGTACTTGAGCAAAATGTGACCTGCCCTAGTACAGATACATTGTATAACCAGATCAAAATAAGTTCGCTGCGGGCTGTCTGCTTTTGACTATAAAGCATATTATTGTCTGATAATCTGGAAGTAAGCGTTAGCATACTAGTTTTTGTTAGCTTTAATGTGGTGACAAAACTTAGTTTCTGAGAGTTGTAGAAAATGCTTATAAACTCATTGAGGTGAATAATATGCATGCTCAGAAGGTAAATGAGGAATAACTTTGGAGCACTGCAAATGAACTAGTTCTCTTTTTTATGTTTTTAAGACAGTAAAAATTGGCAATGGAGTAGCAACAATGCCATTTAGCTAGCTGTAGGAGGGGTGACACAATCCATTCACCTTGATTGGCATGCTCACAAAGAGCAGTCTCTAAAGGACAGTAGTTCAGGATCAATAATGCCACTGGGGCAGATTCTGAGGGAGATCAGCGTCTCCTCCTCTGATACCAAAGACCTGTGGACCTGCTCAGCCTAGAGGTCATACTCAGATCTCCTTATGTGTTCGTGTTCTGAGGTTGCCCTGATGTTCCTGTCAGATGCAGAACTGTGGGTGAGCTAACAGTGTGACGCAAACGGAAATGTGATCAAGGCTCTACCAGCAAAGAGGTTTATCAGGGTTAAGGTTTTTAAAGATAAGATATTAGACTTTCATGGGGTATTAACTGCTAACACATAACATCTTTAGATCAACATGTTTCCTTTTATTGTTTTGAAAATGCTATATTCACTGAAAACGTGTTAACATGTTGAATAAGTTTTAGTCTTGTTTTTGACACGCTGATCCTCCCATCACTTTGCCCTATATCACTACCAACAGCAAGGCAACAATATAAGGTTATTCTAGTGTATTGTTATTATTTATAAAAGAGCTTCACAAGGTGGAACAGAGCGTCAGGGGATGTAGACGGGCTAATAATCCAGGATTGTTCAAACATATGTGAATGAAACAACACACAACTCCAGGTATGTTTTTGAGGAGGCAACAACATTATAACATGGGTAAAAGCTCACAAGAGTCAAGTAAGGATTAAACAGAGAGGAGGAGCAGTGCATTACACAGTTTTAGTCTAGAACACCGTGCATTAAATCAGTGTAACTCCTGCTTCTCGTTGTTTAATCTGCTTATACCATAGTCCCACAAATTTAAAATCATGTACTTTTAAATCTGATGACCTTTTAGCTCTCTGTGGATGTTCAAAGCATTGGTTATTTTGGTTTTAGTTAAAGCTAGTCCTTCCCTACAGCAGCTCATTTGTTTACCCGTTGCTATGGTGATGCTCATACTATAGTCATCATAGACCCATAGACTGCATAAAAAAGTGGGCTAAGTGAATGTGACGTCACCCACAGCATTTGGTTCCAGTCATATCTCCAATCCAAACTCATCAAGGCTAATAGTTATGGGGACGAATTTGGAACTGAGTTCCACATTTGGAATTCCCACTGTTAGTATTGTAACAAGCAAAGAGCGAATCTGGAGCACAGCAGTTGAAGGTAAACGCCCCTTCCCGCTCATCAAGCAGAGAGTGTGTACTTAGCAAAGCTGTCAATCAAACCTGTTGCTAACAGGGAAGGAAGGTGTCTAATTTGCCTGTTATTAATATTCATATCTTGATATACAGACACAACAGTGAAATAAAAACCCCAGGACAATGTCGAGTGAGTTAATACAAACATTTTCCTGTTAGCTATGTCGATTTATATGTACAGTCTATAGTAATAATGTAGAACAGTGATTACCTGTTGTTGGAACTACCTGTGCAGTTATTCAAAAATAATTAATTGGCAGTTAGCTCTATAATTCTCACCGGTATAAAAAGTGGTATATTAGACTGGAATTATTGCTATACCCATACAGATTGGTCTCTGTCTGTCCACTGCTGTCTTCCATATACAATTACAGTATTTACACATCACTCCCATATTAACAGCCATTTCCCTAAACACAACAGGACAATACAGTGTGTATTACCAGTCTACAGGTGTGCATGGCCTCGTAAACCACACTATAAGAAACATTAGCATTAATATATGGTAAAGGGCTGGCAGCAGCATGTGCCTGTACAAAGGTGTGTCTTTACAATAAGCATACAGCAGATGAAACAACTTCTTATTACCATATACAGGTGTACAGTTTACTACCAGTACTATTTATATTTGTACGACTCACTACTGCTGGTGAGTTTACCTTTAAAGGCTATTTGTGCTTTTGAAAATAAAACTCCTTCATACACAGTAGCTTTGAAACACAAAGCTATCTATGCACAGTTACACAATGCCTTTCACCACAGTTAGTAGTTGATTGCAGCAACATGTAAATATTTGAACACACACTGAGATATCTTCACAGATGTTAGTCTGATCACTGAGTGTACTGGTCACATACAGAGTATTTTTTTCACTTTCATCCAATTGTTCCTATTTTAAAAAAAAAACTCCTTCAAAAAGTCAAATGGACTTCATATCATGTCTCAGTCATGTGTGACCAGTGATTGATATTAGAACTCAAAAGAATCATGAGTTTAAAGGACATTACAAAAGAAGATAAAGAGGTCTGCAGATGTGTCTGCAAAGTTTTTCTTTTATTTGAAGCGGAATAGCTTTTGGGAATGCAGTCATGTTTTATGGTGTTACTCAGCAGAAGGTCTCAGTGGACGGGGAGTAAAGTTCATCTGACCACTACAGAAGCAGGGGTAGATCTCTGCAAACCAACAACACTATCAAGAACGTGCACCTTTTCAACAAACATGACGATAACTTTACACCAGACCAGCAATAGTCCTGTGTGGAGGTGCTTCCTGTCATAAAATGTGTTATTGCTGCCAAAGTGTTACAGGTAAAGGAAGAATATTAGTTTTAGTTTGACCAGCTTCTAACTAATACTGTACTGTTACAAACCCATCCCAAGCACTAAGCATTACACTTACCTTTTCACAAGTGGAGAGACAAAGCCAGAGCCATAAGCACATTTGAGGACTGAGAGAGCTTCAGATTTTTGTTTTCTCAACATACACCAGTGAAGATGCATGTGTGGCACTGGTGAAATCAGAGCAGAACTCAAACTTCTGTCATGAGCATACACTTACCTAAAGGATTATTAGGAACACCTGTTCAATTTCTCCTTAATGCTATTATCTAATCAACCAATGGCAGTTGCTTCGATGTATTCAAGGGTGTGGTCCTGGTCAAGACAATCTCCTGAACTCCAAACTGAATGTCAGAATGGGTAAGGAAGGTGATTTAAGCAATTTTGAGCGTGGCATGGTTGTTGGTGCCAGATGGGCCGGTCTGAGTATTTCACAATCTGCTCAGTTACTGGGATTTTCACACACAACCATTTCTAGAGTTTACAAAGAATAGTGTGAAAAGGGAAAAACATCCAGTATGCGGCAGTCCTGTGGGTGAAAATGCCTTGTTGATGCTAGAGGTCAGAGGAGAATGGGCCGAGTGATTCAAGCTGATAGAAGAGCAACGTTGACTGAAATAACCACTTGTTACAACCGAGGAATGCAGCAAAGCATTTGTGAAGCCACAACACGCACAACCTTGAGGCGGATGGGCTACAACAGCAGAAGACCCCACCGGGTACCACTCATCTCCACTACAAATAGCAAAAAGAGGCTACAATTTTCACAAGTTCACCAAAATTGGACAGTTGAAGACTGGAAAAATGTTGCCTGGTCTGATGAGTCTCGATTTCTGTTGAGACATTCAAATGGTAGAGTCTGAATTTGGCATAAACAGAATGAGAACATGGATCCATCATGCCTTGTTACTACTGTGCAGGCTGGTGGTGGTGGTGTAATGGTGTGGGGGATGTTTTCTTGGCACACTTTAGGTCCCTTAGTGCCAATTGGGCATCGTTTAAATGCCACGGGCTACCTGAACATTGTTTCTGACCATGTCCATCCCTTCATGACCACCATGTACCCATCCTCTGATGGCTACTTCCAGCAGGATAATGCACCATGTCATAAAGCTCGAATAATTTCAAATTGGTTTCTTGAACATGACAATGAGTTCACTGTACTACAATGGCCCCCACAGTCACCAGATCTCAACCTGATAGAGCATCTTTGGGATGTGGTGGAACGGGAGCTTCGTGCCCTGGATGTGCATCCCACAAATCTCCATCAACTGCAAGATGCTATCCTATCAATATGGGCCAACATTTCTAAAGAATGCTTTCTGCACCTTGTTGAATCAATGCCACATAGAATTAAGGCAGTTCTGAAGGCGAAAGGGGGTCAAACACTGTATTAGTATGGTGTTCCTAATAATCCTTCAGGTGAGTGTAGACTATATAAATAAGTGGACTAAGTGAGTATGATGTCACCCATAGTGTCCAGCTCCAGTCAAATGAAGCTGATTGAGGCTAGTGGTTACAGGGTGAATTTGGCACCAGGCTCCATATTTGGAATTCCAAGTATCATACCAACCAAAGAGCCAATCTGGAGCAAGCCTGTTGAAGGTAATACACCAACACCACTGGTTTACCAGGGACGTTTAGCAACTCCGTCAATCAAACCTGTTGCTAATGCTAGCGGGAGTGACCTCAGAGAAAGAATGCAGCTGATTTGTCATTAACTAATGTTCATATCTTGAGTTTTGGACACAATAGCAAAATAAAAATACAATTTTAAGACCAAAATGACAAACCTGACAGCATCAGTCATGGCGAGAGGGGCGAGACTTTTTCCTAATGTAAAGTGATTTGGAGCCAGAGTCGATGGAGCCAGAAGTGCAGCCCACAATCACTTCCCATTTGGAACACAGCTGCTAGCAGGTTCCATTTGTATATACAGTCTATTTTTATGAGACAAAGACCTGGCCAATATCAATATTGATCTGGGATCAATATTGTACTATACCATTAATTCAAATGTATGAGTCCTGTCCATACTTTAGTGGCATTACCTTAGACTGTATCAGAAAGTGGACAAAGGGAGTGGGACGTTGCCCATGAGAATTTGGAGCCGAGTTCCATATTTGGAATTCCGACTGCAAGTATCATAACAACCAAAGAGCCAATTCGGAGCGAGGCTCTTGGCCCCTTCCCGCCCACACCGCTGGTTTAGCAGGAAGTGGGTGCTTAGCAACGCTGTCAGTCAAACCTGTTACTAATGCCAGCAGGGGCAACCTCGGGTAAAGAAATTGCCTGTTTTGTCTGTTATTAAGGTTAATATCTTGCTTTACGGACAGCACTTTATGGATCATATAGAATATATAGTATATACATATAGTGTTCAAGGCTGCCACAGACAGTTTGGATGAGTACACAGACACTGTGACGTCATACATTCAGTTCTGTGAGGACAGCATCATTCCATCAAGCACCAGGGTGACTTTTAACAACGACAAACCCTGTTTCACACTCAGACTGAGACATCTGAGGAGGGAAAAGGAGATGGCTTTCAGGGCAGAAGATTGTGAAGGCTACAGGCGTTGCAAGTATGCGTTTAGAAAGAGGTGGAAAAGGCTAAAGCAAAGTACAATACACGTCTGGAGCAGCATTTCTCCACCAACGACTCTGCTTCTGTCTGGAGAGGGCTTAGGCAAATCACCAACTACAGGCCCAGCACAGGATGTTTTCCCTGCGGCAGCTGAGGAAAAGCAAGGTGCCGGCCCAGATGATGGTGCAGTTTTACACGACCATCATTGAGTTCATCTTCACCTCCTCCATCACTGTGTGGTTTGCTGGGGCCACTGCCAGGGACAGACAGAGACTCTAGCACATTGTGCGCTCTGCTGAGAAGGTGATTGGCTGCAGCCTTCCATCGGTGCAGGACCTGTACGTCTCCAGGACTCGGGGGCGAGCAGGCCATATAGCAGCTGACACTTCTCACCCTGGACATGGACTATTTGAGCCACTTCCCTCTGGCAGGAGGCTACGGTCCATTGGGACCAGAACCTCTCATCATAAGAAGATTCTTCCCCTCTGCCGTTTGTCTCATGAACACTTTATAATATTTGCACAAAATTGGACACTTTATAATACCGGTCACTTTAATAAGTCATGTTTGCACTGTTGTTCTGATGCTGCTGTTGTATATATTTTCTACCTTTAAGTATTTGATTTGATTTTTTAAGCATATCTTTTTAACTTCGTGCATGCCCTTATTTGTATTTGTATTTATTCAGTGTGTTTTATGTTGCACTTTATCACCGAAGTAAGTTCCTAGTTTGTGAACTGTGTTCACAAACGATGGCAATAAAAGGATTCTGATCCTTATTCTGAATGGGGTAATACAAACACTTTAAGACCAAAATGATGAGCCTGACAGCAACAGTTACAGAGAAAAGGCTGACAGTTTTTCAATAGAAAGTGGGCAGTAGCTTGGATAGTGTACGGTATTGTACAGTTTTCAAGGAAAACAGGTAAGTACTGTTGAATGAGAGTATTTTAGGGTACTTTTTTTTACAATGTAAGTGTGTGTGTGGTGACACAAGCTCAGATATAACAGGCTTATTGTGTGGCGGCCTGTGGTCCTGTGAGCTGCTCTGGACCTGAACGCTGCTCAGAGCACGTCCCCAGGACGAGACAGACTCACACGCTCACCTCATCTTAGTTAATGTTGTCACAATACTAACATTTAAAAGTCGATAGACCTGATACTCAATACCAATTCTGATACCACGATTATAATAAAAAAAAAACAAAAAAAAACAACAACACTATTTATATAGTAGAATATGATTTCCAATATTAAATGGTAGTACTTTTTTATATTACCATGTGACTTATATCTGTGTAATCCATCAGTGGTCCAGGTAGGTTCCATAGTGGTCCTTGGGCATATACTAGTCTATGTGTCTCATACTTGTGTCTCTGACACAGCTCAAGATCACTCTAAAGCTTTTCAGTAAACGTTCCCTTCTGTCCTGTGAATGTAACTTTTTTAGTATTGGTACCTGCTCAAATGAGTATCTAGTTTTGATACTAGTTTTAGTGTGGGTTAGTATCTGGTTTTCGATGCTTTTGGTAACCCTAGTCGTAATTCAGTGGCAGTGTAAAATGTGGCGTGCGATGACACTTCCACCCACTAGGGTCTGGTGGCGGATACAGGCAGACAGCTCATGAGGTCAGGGAGCCAGCCAAGTGGAGTGTGACAAATCTCCATTTACCATCGGCACATGGGGCACGGGTAAAATTAGAAAGTGCGCGCTCTAGCTCCCTGCTGCTAATTCCATTTTGTGCAAATTAATAAGCGTTTTTGTCCTCCTCCGCTCCCTCTGCCCCCGCTCTCCATTGCTCTCTCCATCGTGCCCGCCCTCCCTCAGCTGTGTTCCTTGACGAATGCCATTATCTGAAGAAAAAAGACGCTCATACACTCGTAATGAGACATTGTTAGGCAAATCCCAAGTCAGCTCCAGCATTGTTTATATACTAAATGGGTGATTGTACATGAGAGACACAGAGAGAGAAAGATGGAGGCGGAGAGACAGAGAGTTACAGAGAGATAGAAAGACAGAGAGGGACAAAGAAACAGGAAGAGATAGAAAACAGAAGAGAAGTTAGATTTGGAGAGACAGATGGAGAGAGACAGAGATTGAAAAAGACAGAGTGACAGAGAGAAACAAAGACTTGACTTTAACAATACATTTATTTTGTTTCACTTATCAGTTAAAAGAAAATATTAAAAACAACCAACACAATCACACATCCATATTCCAGCCCCTCCTACAGGTGCAGGGTTAACTGCCCCTCCTTCACTGAACACAGCGCCCTCCTCACTGTCCACACCGCCTCAAAATCCTCCACCTGCCCCACCAGTTTACTGTACGTAAACTCCACTTTGAGCCGTGCCCCCACCAGTCTCTTTAACAGGAGCTCCGGGTCTGTGCAGCCTGAGCCGACCATGTGGTTCCTCCGGGTGAGCCACACGCTCATATTAGCCTGGCCTAGGATAAAGTTTATTAAAACAACAGTTCTACGATTGGCCACAGAGAACTTGGGTCCAAACACAAAGAGTTCCCGGGTGAGTATTTGTCCCAGAGTCTGCAACCAGCGTCCCACGAGACTGAGGAGGGGGACCAGCCGAGGACAAGACAACCACAGATGTTCAAGTGTCTCTTCTTCTTGGCAGAAGGCACAGTGTCTGTCTGATCTTGGGTCAAAGTGAGACACATGTCTGTTTGTAGCCACGGCCCCATGCACCAACCGCTACTGAAGATCCACACAGCGTTTCTCCACAGGAGGGTGGTATAGGGACCTCCAGCAGCCTCGTGGAGAAGAACCTGGGGCCAACACACCTGACCACCTGGACTCCGGGACACCGAACAGCTCGCCTCTATGGAGGACTTTGATGCATAGAATATGGAGGTCCTTCTTACTTACTGCAGACATCTCTGGGAGGACAGGGGAGTTAAACAATAGCAAGCCTCCATTGTTGTTGTGTGGTCCTCCAGAGCCCCGCACACACAGCGAAGGAAAGGGTCCTGTCTGGACAGGTGGAGATTGTCCATAGAGCCCCAGTATCTCTCTGAAGTGCACAGGGAGTCCATGCTGCACCTCCCACAGCAGCTTCTGCAGCACCCGAGAGAGAGACAAAGAGAAAGACAGAGACAGAGAGGGACAGAGAAACAGAGAGAGAGAGAGAGAGAGAGAGAGAAAAGTGGAGAGACAGATGGAGAGAGGCAAATAGAGACGAGAGGCAGAGAGAGAAAGAGGGCGGTGGGGACACAGAGATAGAGAAAAACAGAGAGTCACAGAGAGGGACAGAGAAACAGAGAGAGAGAAAGAGAGATGTGGAGAGACAGATTGAGAGAGACAAATAGAGATGAGTGACAGAGAGAGAAATCGCGGCGAGACAGAGATCGAGAAAGAGAGTGACAGAGAGAGACAGAGAGGTGGAGAAACAGAGAGAAAGAAAGATGGAGCAAGACAGAGAGAGATGCAGACAGACAGAAAGAGGGAGAGAGAAACAGAGAGACAAAGAGAGAAAGAGAGAGAGAAAGAGGGAGAGAGACACAGAGAGAGAGTGAGAGAGAAAGAGGCAGAGAGAGACAGAGACTGTGTGAGACAGAGAGAAAAAGAGAGACACAGAGAAACAGAGACGGAGAAAGACAGAGAGAGAGTGACACAGAGAGAGATGGAGGGAAAGAAAGAAAGAGGCAGAGAGACTGTGCAGCAGAGGAAAGCTATTGGCTGCGGGCCACTGCTTGACTGTTGTTGTTCTTTTGTCATCATCATTAGCATTTCCCACAAGCAAAACACTCTCCACAATCTGGCACTTCATTAAAGGGATGACCCAGAGTGAAGCACGCAGACCCTTTAATGTCCTCACTCACTCAGGAGAGCTCATTCAGACCTTCTCTTTTGTGGACAAAGCTTCAGTTACTCACGAACTGTTCCATGTTCTTTGGGTACAAAAAAAAACAACAAAAAAAAAACTTATCAAGTTCAATAGGATTCATGATGAGTACTGTATGTATGCTGGATAAGAGCTTTGTTGTTAGTGGCATTAAAGGCTACAATGAAGCCTGTTCATTCTCGGATCACCACAGGAAGTAATCTAGCTCCTTGTGAGAATCTTTTGACTGGCACAAACCTATATTGGATTCTATGATTTTCACACTGCACTTCTGTGCTTCTTATACGCACCACAGAAGGAGATGAAAATCCTTGAAAACCACTGTGAGACAGGGCCACCTTAGGCCTAGTCACCGGTGACAACAAAAGCCTAGGAATGAGATTATTGCCAATCCTCTCATGCGCAGTGAGTAGAAGAGAGCTCTGATTGATCTGATCATATTACACTATTTTCTGTTCCATATTATAATGTAAAGGTAAACTTGGCTGTTAACTTGAAAACTACCTCTACATGAGGTACATCATAAGGTGGAACAGAGCGTTCTGAACTTTAAGATGGAGACAGATTAATAAAGCAGGGTTACTCAAACGTGTGAATGAAACAAAACACATTTCCAGGTATATTTTTGATGAGAAAACAACATTCTAACATGGCTTAAAGCACACAAGAGTCAATTTTACATAATAGAGGACCTTTAAAGACCAAGACCCATTCCATCAAAGTACTGGTAGAATCTAACTGAATATGCACCTTAGCTGTATTTTAAGATGTTAAGATACAGTCAGTATCTGAGGGACCGCCCACTAACGCCAGCTTCAAGCACCTCAGTGGAGAAAACAGAACAAAAGAACAGAGTGCTCCTATATCTCCATCTCTTCAAGAACTACACAAGCAAACGTAGGATCTATATTGTACCAAACACAGATACAAAGACATGGCATCTATCCAAGCCAACTATCCAGTTTAACACTGCGGACAGGTTGCCCTAGTGGCATTGAATGAAATTTTACTATAAAGACAATACATTATTATGCTGAATCATAATGCTGGAACAGGTTCCCATTTTGAGAAATGTGTTCACTGATGGTGGTAATACTTAACAACTTATTTTGATTCAGTGTAGCTACCTTAAAGTGCCACTATGTAGGCCACTGTGTATGCTGCTGTGTATGTGCTGTTTTAATAGCATAATCTTGGCAACTTTGGTACAAACTAGGTACATATGCAGATTTCTGTGCAAAAACGCCTAATTCTAAGTGTGTGCTGCCTTCAGTGGCCTCTGCAATTTCAACTAGTTGGTGACATCGCAAGAGACTGCTTTGATTAGAGTGAAGTGGGACTAAACCAGGTGTTTGTGATTACAAACAGTCCCACTTTAAATACTTTTAATTTGGATAACTATCCAAGAATGCCTACTTTAGTTGGATGTGTTTGCTACTGAAATTCTATTTCAACATCAACATTACAATCCGTTGACTTGGGGTGACACCATATTGAGTTCTTTTTAAGCTATTTTAAATGTGCAATAGAAATACATACATTGTGCGAAAACCTTGTGGAGACCTCTGTCATTGCAGACTTGCAGAAAGAGACGAGGAGTAGCTCTGTATGTAGATACTGACTGCAGAAGTAATATTATTGATAGTATGTCAACTACAATAGATGGCATTATGGAATGTCTAACAATTGAAATAACTGTAGAAGGAACAAAGAATATAATAGTGAGCTGTCTGTACAGAACACCTGGATCTTGTCTAGATATATTTAACCACAAAATAGATAGTTTATTTAGTAATATAAATAAGGTGCACATAGTATGTGGCGATTTTAATATCAACCTATTAAACCCCCACTTAAACACCAAGACAACAGATTTCATAACAACAAAAAACAGCAACAATCTATTCCCAGTTATCACTAAGCCAAGTAGGATTACAGTTGATACAGCTACATCAGTAGATCATATTTTTACATATACATACTACATAATAGGTAGTCAAATAACAGCTGGATTACTTACTAACGACATCAGTGACCATCTTCCTGTTTTTGGTATTTTCCATCAACTTCTTAAAATAGATAAAATTAGAACCGTAGGCTATAAACTAATTAGATGCAGAACACCCGAAGCCATGGCTGCCCTCAAAGTGGACCTGTCCTCACAGCTATGGGAAGAGGTCTATGCCACCAGTGACCCTGATAGGGAATATAATGTCTTCATGTCAGTGTTACTTAAACTCTATGATAAGCATTGTCCACAAAGAAAAATCTTACTTAATAATAATAATAATAATAAAAAAACTTGGATCACTAAGGGCATAGAATATGCATGTAAAAAGAAAAATCATCTACATAAATTATTTATAAAATATAGAACGAAAGAAACTGAACATAGATATGAAACATACAAATAAATTAACAAATATTAAAAGAATAAATAAAAGGGATTACTATCATAAAAAATTGGAACAGCACAGATCTAATATCCAAGAGACTTGGAAAATACTAAACAGAATAATTAGAAATGGGACTGAAAAAGCCCAATACCCAAACCATTTTGTCAAGGATGTTATAGTAATAGATAAAATCAAAGATTTGACAAATGCATTTAATAACCTCTGTAAATGTAGGGCCCACCCTTGCAAATTAAATTATAGAGCCCAGAGAAATGGAAGGGTTAAATGTGGAGATTATTCAACAAAATACAAATTCTATGTTTATAAGGAATGTACACGAAGATGAAATTATACAAATAGTAAGAAAATTTAAAAATAAGAAGTCTACTAACTGCTCTGATATAAATATGTTATTTATTAAAGATATTATACACTGTATAGTTAAACCTTTTACCTACATCTGTAATCAATCCTTTACCACCAGCATCTTTCCAAGTAAAATGAAAACAGCTAAGGTAATTCCCATATTCAAAAATGGTGACCGACACCTGTTCACTAATTATAGACCCATCTCATTACTCGCAATTTTCAAAAATATTAGAAAAATTGTTTGTAGTAATGCTTGATAATTTTCTTACCATCAGTATGGGTTTCAATCAAACAGGTCCACTTTGATGGCAGTCATGGAACTAGTGGAAGAGATAATAACAGCAACAGACAATAAACAATACACAGTTTGAGTTTTCATAGACTTTAGCAAGGCCTTTGACACCATTGACCATAAAGTACACTTGAAAAAAATGGTAAGGTATGATGTCAGAGGCACTGCATTCCCAATAACACTGCAGTGTTATTGGGAATGTAAGTGCAACACTCAGTACCAAACATAGAGCATACGCCACCTTCTTTGGCTAATAACATAACTAAAACTATAACAGTTCTGCCAGGCCATCAAAGATGTGGGACCCAGTTGTTGGCTCTTTCATTTTTATACTGCTCTACGTGGCTTGGGAAAATACATTTTAAGTACTTAATTGAAGTGTATTTTATTTGTGTTTGTTCTTTTTATTGTAATTTAAATTGGAAGATTATTGTGATCTTGAAATATTAAAATAAAATTTATCTTTGTAAAAACAAACACTGCTCACACCTCACAGACAACAGCTTACAGTCCTGATTTTCAGACGCTGTGCAGAGGTTCAGGAGCAGGAGGATCTTCTCTGACGTAACTTTCGCCTATCCCCATGTCACACAAATAAGCTTGTCCATAGATATATAATAAAAATCCTGAGAGAAAATCCCTACAGAAATCCATTTAATATAATGGTGAGTATATTACATCTGTGCTAGATCTACTCTTGTCCTTCGTGATGACGTATCACGTATAATGTATCAGACACATTGCCCAAAAGTAGAACCACAAGCTAGCGAAAATGAGCAAGAACAAAAGTCATTGTAGACGTTGTTTGCAGAGGGGAAAAGGCCAGCTAAGGAGTCAGAAGAGGAGCCTACGACCTCCAAGAAAAAGAGAGCTAAATTTAACAGACAATACCACTTAAAATATTGGTTTGTCACTACAGGTGACGCTCTGCGTAATATGCGGGAAAAGCAACAATGGAACCTTCAAAAATGCTTCGGCACATGGAGACTAAATACCCTGGATTAAGACATAAGCCTTTAGAGTTTTTGGAAAGAAATTGCGGAGCAGACTGGACATAAGAAACACAATGTGGGAGTCATTGTCTCCCATCACTCCTGGATGGGACCATCTCATCGCAAAGAAACGAGTGCAGGGCTCCCACTGATTCAGCAGTACAGTGAGTTGTATTTTTTATGCACTTAACTTATTTTTGCCATATTTATCTGCCACGCGTAGAAGGCCGGTCTGTGAAAATAAAACCTACATTATTCTGGTCCATGGTGCAAAAAAGGTCGTGCACACTATAGTTGTTTACACAGAGCGTAAAGTAAAAAAACAAAAAAAACAAAATAAAACAATATATACAGTGTCATTTTAGACGTCAAAAAATATATGCAGCTCCCAGTGTTTTTTTTTTTGTTTTTTGTTTTTTTTTCATGGAAACCGGGTCCAAATGTCTCTTTGGGTGTTAAAGGTTGCTAACCCCTGTTCTAGAGCTTTGATAGTAAAGTTAAAAAATCTTTGTTGATTAAAATATAAGTAATTTATCCATTGTACATTTTTATTAGATGTGATCTATGAAAAAAAAGAGGCTAAACCTGCCAAAACCTCATCCTGGGCCTTATATTCCACAATTTACGGTATTAAGATGAATGTCTTTATTGAATGAGTCTGAGGGTTTGTCTTTGGATAGGAATAACAGAGATCTTTTCTGGATTTGGTGTAGTTTAATAGCATATGGATGATCAGGTAGTTTAAAGCCATCAATAGTGGGAATCAAATATCCAGGTTTTATGTCTGATAGAATAGAGAGTTTTGTATTTGAGAGTTCACGAGGGTCAGTCATGCAGGTCAGAAAGTCACATAAGTCAGATTGTGCTGTACAGTCCTGTTCTTCTAAACAGTTAAGAGTTAATTTGTTTCTTGTAGATTTTAAACCTGTTTCTCTTGGTGCCCTTTTCAGTGTTGTCCGTTTCATGCCTAAATTGTTGTGATCCTCTCCAGCTGGTGCATGTCACTTGTTATATTTGTCGAGTTATAGAGAGTTATAGAGAAATAGAAGTGATTAAGAAAAAATAAAGAAGTTCAGGTAAGGTACATGGAAAACGAGGGATATGGTCTATACTCCCCTTTTTCTCTCTCTTCTTCCTCCCCCGGAGCCCCGGAGTTGGGTGTGCGTGGTCCCTCCCCATCTGGTTCTGGAGCTGCTGTGTTGATGTTAGTACAAACCTCGGCTAGGGTGCGTTGAGTGGGGTCCACTGGACACATGATGCAATGGGATAGATGGTACCAGAACTTAGAATCACCGTGCTGGACCTGCACAGATCTCCCGGTTGATTGAGAGATTTTGTAGGGTCCACTTTGGTAGGGTTGAGTCCAGTTATTGCATTTGTGTACTTTAATGTGGACCCAGGAACCAGGGGCCAGGTCATTGTCAGCATCAGGAGTCATTTGAACAGTGTGAGTCCTTTCTCTGCATTTGTGCATTTCAGAGACTATTTTCTGCAGCATTTGGACATAGTCATGATGTTGTTTGTCCCAGTCAAGAAAAGGAGTCCTCATCAAAAGGTCCAATTGGTTTGTGCATTTCTCATCCAGTCAAAAGCATGTGAGGTGTAAAACATGCGGTTCTGTTTACACTGTTCCTTATGTCCATCAAGACAACAGGAAAAGCTGTGACCCAGTATACTTTGCAAGTTTGCCAAGCCTTAGCTAGTTTTCTCTTAATAGTAGCATTCATACGTTCAACTTGACCCTGGCTTGAAGGATGATAGATACAACCGAAATGCTGAGAAATGTTTAAGGCCTATAATGTGTCGCCTGTGAAATGAGTTCCTTTATCTGACCTGATCTGATAAGGGACACCAAATCTAGGGATTGCCTCCTGCACTAAGTGTTTAACAACTTCTTTAGCTGGCTCTGTTTTGCACGGAAATGCTTCTACCCATTTAGTTTACTCACACACAATCATGGTGGTAGATCTATGGTTTCAGCGATTGGCCTTGGTATGACTGTAGGCCCCTTCAGTTGTCATATTGATCAAAACAGCTGTGGTCATCAGGATATTAAGCACAGTTATCACGGCAAAGTGGCATCATTCTTGGAGCTTGGGGTAGTCCATATTGTCCTGGACTTTGTTGTGCCATCATGGTTGGAGCTGGTTGTATTTGTGGTTGGACCTGCTGTGTCAGCGGCTGAGCATTTTGCATAAAATTGGCTGAACCTGATTGTATCCATGTTTTGGCTGAATTTGTTTTTTCCTTAGTGGGCAGTCTCTTGACCAATGTCCAATTCCACCACATGCATAACATTGGTTGGGTTGCATATTCAGGTTTCCTTCTTTTTCGGGTCCTATCCCTCCTCATTCACTCCTCATCCTCATCGTGTAGATTATAACTTCTAGGTTCATTTGGGCTGGAGCAGGAGCTGGTGGTTGTTCTTGTACTGCTAGTTGTTGGCAAGGTGGAGCTTGTTGTTGCATGACCATCTTGACTGCAGCATAGCCATTTCCATATTTAGTTTCTGCTCTTCATTTTCACTTTTGGACTGGAGCCATTTAGAGACAAAGTGGCTGTATTGCATGTCAAATTCTTCATCTAGTCTATTTCACTCAAGCATTCCTGAACTGGTTTTGGGGGTCCCCTGACCAGAGCTGAGAAAAACATCACTGTGGATCCAGTTCCTGCCTGCAGGGGTTCTCCTGTTGTGTCATAGAATAGCGCCTTGGCTCTTTGTTTGTATGTGTGGTAATCTTCAACACTCCATCATGGAGCATAGTTGGGAAGTGGTTTTTCAGTTCTTCTGAGAGGTGAAGCCTGAATGTGACCAGGCCTGTGTTACTTTGAATTGGTGCATGACTGTAGCCTCCTGCCAGAGGGAAGTGGCTCAAATAGTCCATGTCCAGGGTGAGAAGTGTCAGCTGCTATACTGCCTGCTTGCCCCCGAGTCCTGGAGATGTACAGGTCCTGTAAAGATGGAAGGCTGCAGCCAATCACCTTCTCAGCAGAGCGCACAATGCGCTGCAGTCTCTGTCTGTCCCTGGCAGTGGCCCCAGCGAACCACACAGTGATGGAGGAGGTGAGGATGGACTCAATGATGGCCGTGTAAAACTGCACCATCATCTGGACCGGCACCTTGCGTTTCCTCAGCTGCCGCAAGAAGAACATCCTGTGCTGGGCTTTCCTGATGAGGGAGCTGATGGTCGGCTCCCACTTGAGATCCTGGGTGATGCAGGTGCCCAGGAAGCGGACAGACTCCACAGTGGCGATGGGGGAGTCCGTCAGGGTGAGGGGAGGCAGGGGGGCTGTGACTTTTCTGAAGTCCACGATCATCTCCACTGTCTTCAGGACGTTAAGCTCCAGGTTGTTGCTGCTGCACCAGGACACCAGCCCGTCCACCTCCTTCCTGTAGGCAGACTCATCGCCGTCCGAGATGAGTCCAATGAGGGTGGTGTCATCCACAAACTTAACCAGTTTGACGGAGTCATTTCTGGAGGTGCAGCAGTTGGTGTACAAGGAGAAGAGCAGGGGAGAAAGTACACAGCCCTGTGGAGATCCTGTGTTGATAGTCCGAGTGTTCGAGACTTTCTTTCCCAGCCGTACGCGCTGTCTCCTGTCCGAAGTCAGTGATCCACCTGCAGGTGGAGTCAGGCACATTGAGCTGAGCGAGCTTGTCCTGGAGCAGAGCAGGGAGGATGGTGTTGAATGCAGAGCTGTAGTCCACAAACAGGATCCTGGCATAGGTTCCTGGGGAGTCCAGATGTGGAGGATGAAGTGAAGGGCCAGGTTAATGGCGTCGTCTACAGACTGATTGACAGAACGTTTGACTCTGTAGGCAAACTGCAGAGGGTCCAGGAGTGGGGAGGTGAAGGACTTGAGGTAGTGCAGGACCAGGCGCTCAAATGACTTCATGACTACAGACGTCAGCGCCACAGATCTGTAGTGCACAGCAAAAGCTTCACACAATGGCTTATACTCATAATACAAGTCAGAGCTTTATCATAAAAATGTTAAGTGTGTTTTCAGCATTGGAGTTTACAGTTGGCTTGGTTTGGTTGGAAGCTCATGTTTTGCCATAGTTAAAACATTGCTACAAATGCACCAGAATTAGCCAAAAGGCTATTTTTCATCTGTTGTCCCTGGACAGATGGCAGACTTGTCTCCCTAAAAACAAGAGTAACAATATTATACAGTGAAAATTACAATATACTATAGAAAAAAAAACATTCAAAACAGATATAACAAACACTGTCAACAAAAGTGTTCAGAAACGACAAACAAAACACAGGCATCATACAAGACAGTCCACAGCCATTCCACAACATCCAACTCAAGAGAAAACACAAGTGCTCGTCTGGTTAGTCAGGGTGAAGTCATTAGTATTGTTAATGCAGACATGTTTGATGTGTTATGAACTAGTTTTTAAATTTTTTTTTTTTTTTTTTTTTTACAGAATATAGGTGCTTATTTCTCTGATGTATACTTCCAATAACATACTACAAGATTTTTGTCATTTTCATTGTATAAGTGAGCTAAAGCACTTAATTAAAAGTCTTTTAACAGAAATGTAAATGTGGTAATTTGATTCTTTTAATAAACCATTTAATTTGGATGGATGCGATGCAGCATGACCACAGTGCGCACGTCCGATGTCGCTCACAGTGGTTCATGGGACTGCTCAGGGGTTTGTGTGTTTGCTCAGACTCGTGAAAAATTAGAGGAAACATTGCCAATAAGTCTTTGTAGCTGTTTCCTGTTGTTGGGCCTAGGCCACTCAGTTACCGCTTGAATTTTTTTGGAGGTCAGCTTTCACCTGTCCATATCCCACAATAAACCCCAGAAAACTGACCTTGTCTTCATGGAACTCACACTTCTCCGCCTTCACGCAGAGTTTGTTCTCTAATAGTCTCTGGAGAACCTGATGCACGTGATGCTAATGTTACCGTGGGGAACACAAATCGAATGAGACATGAGTCATTGATGAGAACTTGGAAGACGGCCAGAGCATTGGTAAATCCAAAAGGCATAACCAAATATTCAAAATGTCCCAGCGGAGCTTTGAAGGCAGTCTTCCATCCGTACCCTTCCCTTATGCGCACCAGGTGATCTGCTTTCCTAAGGTTAAGCTTAGTGAAGATGGTGGCGATGAGTCAAATTGATGAGTGGCAATAGATATTTATTTTTAACGGTGATATTGTTGAGGCCCCTAAAGTCGATGCATGGTCACAATGTTTGAGCCTTTTTGGCTACGAAGAAGAAATCGGTACCCAAGGGTGAAGAGGATGGACGGATAACACCATCGGCGAGGGAGTCCCGAATATATTGCTCCATAGTCTCCCATTCCGGTTTGGAGGTATAGAGGTGACTGGAAGGCAAGGGGGCGCCGGCCAGGAGGTCGAAAGTGCCGTCATATGGTCTGTGGGGAGGAAGAGACAGTGCCCGACTTTTACTGAAAACGTCCCTGAGGTCATGGTAATCACTAGGAGGAGGAGAGAGATCTGGCTCATCCGGAGGATGACTGGAGAGCAAGTTGCCGCCCCCAGCTGGAGACGGGGCAGACTGTAGGCCATTCACAAGACAAAAGGGACTCCACTCCGACACCTTTCCCCTACCCCAGCCAATAGTGGGGTTGTGAGTAACCAGCCAGGGATGGCCCAGAATGAGCGATGTAATGGGAGCAGAAATGATGTAGAACCACCTGGCTTCATAGTGATTACCGGACAAGACTAGGGTGACAGGCTTGGTGAAATGTGTTACCCTGGCTAGCAGCCTCTCATTGATAGCTAAGACTGTGAGTGAGCTTCAGTGGCTCCAACTCTACCTCTGACTGCTCGGCCACCTGCTGGTCAAGGAAGTCCTCCTCCTCTCCAAAGTCAATGAAGCCAAGACGGGTAGTGTAACAGTAGGAAAGCTCAAGGTAATGTTGAGCTGAAATCTATTACTTTTCTTCTCTGGGATGTGTTGCTGACCCAACAGTACTCCCAGTCCTACTGATGGGTGCCCCCTTTTGGCCGAACTGGGCAGGTTGCGAGGAAATGCCCCTGTTTTCCACAATACAGGCACACACCCGCCTGGCGGCGTTGCACGAGCTCCTCTGCAGTCAAGTGCCCACAACCCAGCTGTATTGGCTCCTCTGGTGGGGATGTCGCTGGGGGCCAGGTGACTGGTGATGGCAGGGTGAAACAGTTCATGACCTGGATTGGCGAATGGCGTCTCTCCCTCCGGCGGCTCTGCAGGCGATTGTTGATTTGGTTCGCTAGAGAAATCGAAGATTTTAGGTCAAGTGGGTTGTCTCGAGAAACCAGTTCATCCTTTAATTTGTCACTTATTCCTTTCATGAATACAGCCTTTAGTGCGCTGTCAGTCCAATCCACCTCCGCCGCCATTTTCCAGAACTCAATGGTGTAAACTGCCACGGACCTGGATCCCTGGGAATGTCTAGCGAAGCCCTCTGTCAGAGAGGTCTTCAACTCACACCTCCGGGAGAGCTTCTCCCTGATCCCGGGGGTGGCTGGGGACATAGACTCCAAGTGGGCCTTGTTCTCCACCTCTATTGTTGATGCCGTTGCTCGTAGCTGTGGTCGTAAGGTCTGCGGTGCTTGTCGCGGTGGCAACCCGGTGGTGGACACCGCAAGTAAGAGATGCCGTCAGGCTGAAGAAGGAGTCCTATCAAGCCTTATTGGCTCGTGGGACTCCTGAGGCAGCTGATGAGTACCGGCGGGCCAAGCGTGCCCAGGTCACAGACGCAAAAACTCGGGGTTGGGAGGAGATTAGGGAGGCCATGGAGGAGGATTATCAGACGGCCTCAAAGAGATTCTGGCAAACTGTCCGACAGCTCAGGAGGGGGAAGCAGTGCCTCACCAACTCTGTTTACAGTGTGGGTAGAGAGCTGCTGACCTCAACTGGGGATGTTGTTGGGTGGTGGAAGGAATACTTTGAGGATCTCCTCAATCCCACCATCATGTCTTCCGAGGAGGAGGTAGAGACTGGGGACCCGGAGGCGGACTCGTCCGTTACCCTGGCTGATGTCACCAAGGTGGTTGACAAGCTCCTCGGTGACAAGGCTCCGGGGGTGGACGAGATCTGTCCTGAGTACCTTAAGTCTCTGGATGTTGTGGGGCTGTCTTGGCTGACACGTCTCTGCAACATCGCGTGGTGGTCGGGGACAGTGCCACTGGATTGGCAGACCGGGGTGGTGGTCCCTCTATATAAGAAGGGGGACCGGAGGGTGTGTTCCAATTACAGGGGAATCATACTCCTCAGCCTTCTCGGTAAGGTCTATTCAAGGGTACTGGAGAAGAGAATCGGATCGATGGTCCAACCTTGGATTCAGGAGGAGCAGTGTGGTTTTCGTCCTGGTCGTGGAACACTGGACCAGCTCTATACTCTCCATTGGGTCCTTGAAGGTTCATGGGAGTTTGCCCAACCAGTCCACATGTGTTTTGTGGATCTGGAGAAGGCATTCGTCCGTGTCCTTCGTGGTGTTCTTTGGGGAGTTGTAATGGAAATTAAAATATTGTGTCATTATTTTACCTTTTAGAAATCACATGGTCTCGTAACTAAAACTAATTTGGTTTGGTCGTCAAAGACAGTGTTAGAAAAACCTTTCTCATGTCAACCATTTTGTTCCCTTTTGGTGGCTAGACTTGTTAAGATGTGTTGTAATGCAAGTGAAAGTAGATGCAACCAGACCATACAGTGGGCTTTCAATCCCTCCCTATTGACCCCCTGAGGGCCCCAGCTAATGAATGTCTTCAGGAGCTGATCTGACCACACCTCAGCATAAGTACCACACTCCCTCCTTTAAAGTGTTTCACATCTCGTATTGTTTCTACTCCACATGCTACTTCACACCTTGTATTGTCTCTACTCCAAATGTTACCTCCTGAGGGGAACCGGCTCCTGAATGTCTCCAGGAGCTGGACTGACCACCCCTCAATGGGAGTGTCACAGGCTTACTTTGAAATGTATGTCCTCTGGTCATCTCAAACTATATAAACTGGGTTCCAGCATTCGGGGTCTGACATAAGGGGGAGATGCTGTCGGACCTATTTCTTGCAAGAAATAAACTCTTGTCTATGCTTCAACATTCATCAGAGCCTGTAAAGGGAGTCTTATTTCCACGACAGGAGTGCTCCGGGAGTATGGGGTCCGGAGCTCTTTGCTAAGGGCTGTCCGGTCCCTATATGACCGGAGCAGGAGCTGTGTTTGCATTGCCGGCAGTAAGTCAGACCTGTTCCCGGTGCATGTTGGATTCCGGCAGGGCTGCCCTTTGTCACGGTTCTGTTCATTATATTTATGGACAGAATTTCTAGGCGCAGCCAGGTGCCGGAGGGGGTCTAGTTTGGGAACCACAGGATCTCATCTCTGCTGTTTGCAAATTATGTTGTCCAGATGGCTTCATTGAGCCAGAATCTGTAGCAGGCACTGGGGTGATTTGCAGCTGAGTGTGAAGCGGCTGGGATGAGAATCAGTTCCTCCAAATCCCAGGCCATGGTTCTCGACCGGAAAAAGGTGGCTTGCCCTCGCTGGGTGGGTGGTCAATCTCTGCCTCAAGTGGAAAAGTTCAAGTATCTCAGGGTCTTGTTCACGAGTGAGGGAAGGATGGAGCATGAGATTGACAGGCGTATTGGTGCAGTGTCTGCATCAGTCTGTTGTGGTAAAGATGGAGCTGAGTCAAAAGGTGAAGCTCTCGATTTACCGGTCTATCTATGTTCCTACCCTCACCTATGGTCATGAGCTCTGGGTAATGACCTAAAGTAAAAGATCGCAGATACAAGCGGCTGAAATGGGTTTCCTCCGTAGGGTGGCCGGGCGCACCCTTAGGGATAGGGTGAGGAGCTCGGTCACACGAGAGAAGCTCAGAGTAGAACCCATGCTCCTACACGTTGAGAGGAACCAGTTGAGGTGGCTCGGGCATCTGTTCAGGATGCCTCCTGGATGCCTCCCTAGGGAGGTGTTCTAGGCATGTCCCACCGGAAGGAGGCCCGGGGAAGGCCCAGGACACGCTGGAGGGTCTATGTCTCTCGGCTGGCCTGGGAACGCCTTGGGGTCCCACCCAAGTCCGGGGGTGAAGGAAGTCTGGGAGTCCCTCCTTAGACTGCTGCGCCCTCGACCCGGCCCCAGATAAGTGGAAGAAAATGGATGATGTAAATCCTGAAGGTTGAGGAGGCTGGAGCTGAAGATGAGAGAGTGAGCAGGGCGGAGACCTGGTTGGAGAGCTGGGTAACTTGCTAGGTCAGAGTGTGGTTACAGTCGAGCAGAGTTTGGATGGTTTGTTCATGTTACCCAATGATGATTCCGTGATGGGAAAAAGCCCTCAGAACTCAGGGAACAGTTTAGCAATGTTTATTTGCAGTTTTTAAATGTGCAAATGAAGGTAGATTGATCAGATAGTTGAGAGCTGGGTTGTTGGCAGTAGTCCAGGAGTAGATCGTGGGCAGCAGAGTCAGAGAGGAGGTGAGCAGTATCGGTGGAGGTGAGCTGGTTCAGTGGGCATGAGATTCGTACCGGTCGTGGGGAGCTGGGTTGGAGACAGAGGAGCTGAGCGGGTCCAGGGAGTGGGACCTGATGAGGAGCAAAAACATCCAACTTAGAAATGAGTAACAAATGCAAAAACAAGAGACTGAGCCAAGCAGAGTTGTACCAAAGTGGACACACAGACAATCTGGCACTGAGTGTCAGGTCCTGGCTCCCTTTGTCCTCCCCAGGTGCAGCTTGATTAGTGATTAGTTGCAGGTGTGCATGGGAGAAGCCCAAATCTCCACCCAGCTCCAGGCTCTGGCACAGAAGGGAGAGTGAAAACATCACAAAAAAGACAGGACAGATTTTGATCTTGACAGAAATAGACGAGCAGATTTAAACCACGAAAACTATTCTAAATCTACAATAAATAAACAGCAAAATGAAATACTTTAGTTGTAATGATTCATACAAGTTATTAATTCAGCCTTTTATGGATTAAATGTTATCATATAACCACAAATTTCCCAGTAGTGCAAAAAAAAATTATGAATGATAAATAGTGTTTCAGCTCCATATACTGAATGATAAGTGGATATAGTGATTATTGTGACAGGCATAATCAAACCCATTCTTTTGCAAATAATAAGGCTCAACATATGTGATTTCTGATGGTTATTTCTTTAAAAAAAACAAACCACTGTCCCCCATTTGAAACCATCTAGCGAGAGACAAAGAGAGACAGCAATAGGCAGAAAGAAAAAGGGACAGAGAGAGAGACAGAGAGACAGACAAAGACGGAGAACATAGAGACAGACAGAGGGAGAGGGAGAGAAAGAGAAAAAGGCAGAAAGAGACAGGAAAGAGAGGCAGACAGAGGAATAGAGAGAGGCAGAGAGGGAGACAGACAGAGACAAGGAAAGAGAGTGGCTTGGAAAGACAGGCCGAGAGGCACTTAGAGACAGAGAGAAAGAGACAGAAAGAGAGGTGGAGAGATAGACAGAGGCAGAGAGAGAAATAGAGAGAGGCAGAATGAGACAGGGAGAGAGGGAGACAGAAAGAAATTGAGAAAGAAAGAGAGGCAGTGAGAGATACAAAGAGAGACAGAGTGACAGAGAGGGAGGCAGAGGGTGAAACAGAGAGAGAAAGAGGCAGAAAGAGACAGGGAGAGAGGAAGAGAGAGAGACAGGGAGAGAGAGAAAAAAAAATGTCACAAGCACAACCAACTGAAACTCTGTGCTTTTGGCTTTTCTAATGGCTGCTGTTAACCACATGAAGCAAACACAATAAATCTAAGTGCCCACTCATAGCTTGCCCTGCACACAGATTTCACACCGGCATCGCCCTAATCGCCCGCCAATTAGCGCAGTGCACAAACATCCCCGATCAATAGAGAGGCGTTGTAATCAATGGTCCGCTCCCCACTGTCTCTCCACACGGCTGCTGCTCTCCCCCGCCTTTGTTAGTCCCCATTTACCGGCATCATAAACCCGGGGACTCTGCAGGCAACGCCAAGTGTGCTGTTAATGCCGCACGTGCTAATGAATCTCAATGTGCCTGCCCTCCAATATCATTCTGCCCCATTACCCAGACGTATATGTCAGCCGGCAGAAAGGTTAGCCTGGATGACATGGAAATTGGCAGGGATAGAGAGCGGGATTGGATATTATGGGATGTCATGATATTTCTGCCACTGCCACTGGTCTGTATAATAGTGTAATGTCATGGCGCGTGGATGCGAAGACATTAGAACAAAGACGTCGCTTGTGGTTTGAGGTGTTTGCATTCTGATAAAGGGAAAATGGGAATGTTTGTGCTCCCTGAGCCATGCAAATTCATAGATACGCCATCATAAAGTACGAGTTAGGAGTATGTGCGTGGAGGTAGGGTTCCTCACAAGGGGTACATCAGTCTAGTGTTATAAGGATGTAAATACAAAAGAGCAGATGTTTTAGAGCAGCCAAAAAATGTACTCAAGTAAGAGTAATATTACTTCAAAATAATATTACTCAAGTAGAAGTACAAAGTAATGGTCCATGAAAGAGTAAAACGTATTTGGGAAAAGTACTATTTAAGTAAGAGTAACTTAAAAGTACCTGAGTACTACCCACCTTTGCAAAAGAGAAATGACAAATTACAGAGCAATGTGGGGGTAGACATATGATAGTTGATAATAGATAGTTGCAAATTGTTAAATGTTAAACTGTTAAATTAACTTTATGTAGTCTGCACTCAGTTTTAAAAGGGTCACAACTGAACCTGTATCCAGAGCCTTAACCTGCAGGTAGAACACATACAAGCGTGTCTCATTCTCAGTATATGGACAGGCCTTATGTGAAAGCTCCGAACCTCCAGAATTCACTCACTGAGCTACAGAGGCTGAGCTAGCACTGAGTCATGATTGGCTGCAGGTGCTGGGGTTTAGGTAGTGACCATTCAGATGAGAGAGAGGCATTTTATGTTTAAACCAACTGAATTTCAGCATTGAAACTGGCAACCCAAATGAGAGAATCGTGAATTCATCTTTCACATTTTCCTGTACTTATTTTTATTTGTTAGAACAAATAATTGTTTTTTGGTTGCAGAACTTATGTTTAATTCTTATCTTTGAATTATGTTTAATTCTTGTCTTTGAATGTTGAAATGTTTTCTTAACTGTAGGTTGCCTTGATACATCTGGCCTGGGGACAACCGATGAAAATTAGCTCTAGTCAGCTAACTCGGGCACATTTAAAAAAAAAAAAAATTATGTTTATTAATGTGCATTGTCCCCTTTTTAAATAAATAAATAAATAAATAAATAAATAAACTTATTACTCATGAGCACAATGCATTTTATTTTACTTCTCTGACTTACTTTTTATCATTGCCTCAAAACATTTATCATCACAATCACAATGCATTTTCTTTTGCTCACTCAATTTATTTTCTAATGTTTGCACAATACATTTTCTCTAATTTGCAATTGTTTTTATTAATTTAGTAAAAAGGACATAACCAGCTGAAGTAACAAACTTTATTAACAATGTACAAATTATTGTACATGAAATGCACATTCAAATGTATATTTGAACAATATAAAATGTTACGTTTGTGCATATGCTCTGTAACTTACACTGTCCAAGCTAAAACCCTAAAATACTTTTATCTATTGAAAAGTAATATAAATTTCACAAATTCTTCGAACAAAGGAATGCAATTTCACAATAAGTGTGTCTTATTTTAGTAACTTTTTCTTACAGTGCCTCAACATGTAGAATAGAGTGTCACTGAAGATCCAATCAAGCTTAAAAACGAAGCTCTTATGGTGCATTCACACCGGTGCGTCAGGTGCGTCGAGTTTACATGTAAAGTCAATGGTGGACGCGCGTCTTGCCACGCTGCGTTTAAGACGTGCGTCCACCATTGACTTTACATGTAAACTCGACGCACCTGACGCACCAGTGTGAACACACCTTCTGTCTAAGGACTTTAGACTAAGAGCTTAGTTTTTAAGCTTCTCACTCGCTGGGAGCAGGTAGGAGTCAGTTCCATGAAAATGTGTTGGATATCTTCAAATGTGTACCTGTGCTCCTTTGGAAATTCTATATTTAGTCCATAAAGAAGTCCAAAAAGGTAGGCACAGGCAGTAGGAAGGTCTGGCAGATCAGCAATGATGATGAATGATGTCCTCTTCTAACACAATGCCAATGTTGACAACAGTGGGCTCTGAAGCAGGTCCATTGGAGTCTTCCAGAACAGAAAGGATTCCCACCTTCACACCTTTGGTGGAACTCTCAACTGGATCTGTGTCCTGTTAAAAAAATGATTATAAAATAAATATCTATCTCTCAATAACAGTTATAGCAACCCAGTAATATTTAAATATTTGAAATCAATTAAGGCATAATTTGTCACCAGGCAGGTCAAAAACAGTTTGCTCTCTGTGTCCCGAACAAATATGGGTAATCCTTCAAGAGAAATGGTTCGCCGATGCTGGACAATGTTTGACATCTAAAACACAAATGAATAATAAATGAGAGCCAGTCAGTCCCAATTCTCAATCTGGCTTTTACAATAAATTATGTTATCTTAAATTCAGAAGCAGGCCTATGCCTCTTCTATTATGTGAACAACTAAATTACATTTATGAAAGCTTACTTATATAAACAGGCAAATGTTTATTTGATTTATTTGGTATTTTTTAGTTGTTGTTTTTTTAATACATTTGATTTAAATTACTTATTGTTTCTAAAATTGACATTATTTAGTTTTGGGGCTGGATAGATTATTTGGTTTATTGATAATCATGGTTAAACATGACTGAAATTATTTCCTTAACTCTGTATTTTATTTATAGAGAAATGTGCGCACACCCTCATACAGATTAGTTTATCACTGAGTGTTTATGACAGATCATGTAAAAATATAAACTATAATTCAAAAATGTCTTACTATACACAAAAAGTGAATTACCTGATTGTCAAACCTCTGTAGGAGAAGATCAATTTCATTGTTGAAAGTTCCTTGTCTGGCCAGGAACAGTTTAATTAGTTGAATAGAGTAAGTATCAAGGGCAGTCATGAAGGTCTCCAACAGGTCCTTAGTGGTAATGTGCATAAACTCTGCACAGATCTTACACACACATACAAGAAAAAAACAAAAACACAGTATTAAGGATCTATACTCATAAGCACAAATTGTGTGAATGTGAAAACATCTTTACCTGTTCTTTCAAGAAGAGAGCTGGCCATCTCTCCTGTACTTCCTTGACCAAAGGCTGCATCTCCATGATTTCCTTTCTCCTCAGCGAAAATGTGAGGTCCATCTTTTGTCTGATCAGAGCCATGTCCTTCCCCCTCTTCTTTAATTCGTCCACTAAGAGGCATCGCTCTTGTTCTAAAGAAGCATCATCATAGTTTTCTGGATGCTGAGGGATAAAGTTAACTTCACCACGTTTTGGTTTCTTTAAAATGAATCTATTGGGATCACTGCCATCTCCTCTCCCTCTTTTTCGATTGAGTGCAACCTCATTACAGCCAGCCTCACGCAGTTTGGAGCGGTAGTTGCCAAGCTTACACTTAATACTTTTGTCCCATCCAGCATATCCTGAGCCACTTCCTGGTTCCTTCAGGCAAGGATATTTGACAACCAATCTGGCGGCAACAGATGTTATTTCATTCTACTCAGGATAAGCTTTGATTGAGAATATTTGCTGTGCCAACTTGTCCAGTATTTCCATCTTGATGTCTCTTGTTACATCCAACCCAACTCCAGTTTTTTCCTATATTTCATTGCCTTTGCGAAGTTTTAACTCAATGTCATAAGAAAAAGAAGGGATTGGGAATGGGTGTGGCCAATGTGAGGTACTGCGCATGTAGTTCCAAATGACTGAAGATGGGCTGTAGGGAGAGTCTGATGAATGGAGTCTGGCTGTGTCAAGAGATGAGATGGACCCAAGATCTGATGGCGATTGTGGTTGAGATGGGGTTTGTGGCTGAGGTGCAGATGAATCATCACTCCAAACAAGGTGCAGGACTGCTCTTTCTGTGGGTAGCTCACTGATGTCCATCAAGTTACAAAGTGCATTGTCAAAATCAGGATCCTCGTATTGTATTGTGAATTCCTCCTCAAGTCCTAGCTTTTCCTTGAGTTCATCTTGAAGATCCTTTACTGATTCTGGTAGAGTGGACAACTTGATTTTCTGAATGAGTTTTGTATTGATGTTGACTCGCAATAAGAGTGCCTGTAAAAACAAAAAAAAACATTAACAAAAAAAAAACAAAAAAACTCTAAGTACGCACCCATGCATAATAATGCACTTACCATGATTTTCCTCAATTCAGCAGGCACGTAATGGGGGGTCAACATCAATTTTCCAGCCACACAGTATGCAGTCAGTGGGTGGTGGTCGTTTAATGGCTCTGGATCTAGTAGTTGAAGATCTGTGTAGCTGTTGTCAAGTTGATAAGATCTGTAATGTTCCATAAACCAAGATGAGAGCCTTCCAGCAAAAAAATACACATTCTCTGAGACAACCAAAATCTGCAGTATCTTGTAGAATTCAGGCAGGCCGCTTAATTCTCCTGCAGAAATGATCATGTCCTTTGCATACTGGGTCCCACGAAAATAAACACACTTGGCCAATGAAACAGTGTCCTGATGTGGATATTTCTCTTTTATAAGTGTCTGGAGTTTTTCTTCCAAGCAACAGATGTCCACTATGTCAACATTACTAACTTGCAGCTGTGGTTTGAATAGAGTTTGTTCATCTAGAAAGTACCCCATCATTTGTTGATGCTTTGAGGAGAGTGTTAATAATATATTCTTAAAGCACTGGACATCATGCACCACTCTCTTAAAAAAAAAAGTGCTTGGATTCAAATCTAATGGTCCACAGGTCAACTAAGGGGCCAAAGCAGCCGACAAGATGGGAATAGTCTAAATAAAACAGTGTGTCCTCAGCTACAGTTCTTGATAGAACAATCTCAACGATGTCTTTGAGGTCCATCAATATTTCCCATGAGGGTTCATGTTCAGGAATGCAGCTCCCAATAATAAAAGGGAGCAAGTGCAAAAGCGTCCAGTTTTCGTGTCCATTGCCACTAATTCTTCCTGTTCCAAAACTGGCTTTTGTTATTTGCTGAGGCTTATTAATTTTATCTGAGAATTTGTATGGAAACTGTTTTATACGTGTGTTTAGTTCATCAAATGTAAAAAACCTGTTTTTAATCAGTTCTTTAAGACATAAACATAGCTCCACGGGTACAACACCTTCAAAGAAGTCATGTAATATATCTGGGGGAAAAGCAGTGATTGGGTGAAAGTAAGACAAGGTACTCAACGCACAAGGGCCCTTGACACCACAGACACTTTGACTATCACCACACTGAAGCTCTTGTACAAAGCTGTTATGTTGTTCTACAGTCCTCAAATGAAAATTTTGTGGATTAACAACTGCAATGTGATCACGATCAATAGTACAAAATCTGCAAAACTTGCCTGCGTTAAAAGACTCATTGAAGCCTGCAAGGCTGTGAGCCCCAAGGTTATCAGCGCAGACACAATATACAGTTACTTTTACAAACTTATCAACAGTCTCAACAAATACCCCAGTAGTCTCCAGAAATTTTAAATCCTTAATGAGAGGGTAAAGAAATGCATCATAACCAAACTGTTTAACATCTACACTTTTTCCAAGAGCAGCAAGCTGAATCAATGGCAAGGTGGAACGAAACCTAGATGGTAAATTCAGTACAACCCAATACACTGCAGTAATTTTATGAATTTTCCTAGATGCTCCGAGGGGGTTGCATATCTCAAAATCGTCTATATACAGGGCTATAGAAATGCAATCGGCTTGTTGCCCTAATTGACTGTTTTTGAAATATTGTCCATCTCTAAAAGATTCATACCTACCTACCTACCTTCATGCCTACTTCATCACTTTCCCCAAAAAACAACTTCTCGTAAAAAAAAAATTCTTGTTTCAATAAACTCTCCAAAACGTCAATAAGTGAGACATACACAAATGTATTCCTTTTAGTTGTTTTGTAGGTGTACTCTGTAGGTGTAATTATAGGGAAGTGATCCCTAAAGTAGACATTTCTCTTGTAATCAGAAGATAAGGTACATTTTGGACCAGTGGATACAATTAATGGATTGGTTTTAAAAAAATGCATCAATGATATTTTTAACTACACCATCATCTGCCTTAATATTCTGCTGAGCAAGCACCTCCTTAAATCTTTGAACTGAATGAAATTTAGAAAAGTTTAAAATTTCATTAATTTCTTCAATAATCTTTTGCAGTGAACTTTTTGAAACATGCAACAGTGTTTGCATACACACAAAAAGGCGAGCGGCTTTGTGTTCAAGAGACACATAATTTACACAGTCATTGTCCTCTGTCTCATTAGAAAGTAGACCTGAATCACTTTGTAAAGTCTCTGTCTCCTCAGATGTATCTACAGGCTGCTCAGAGGAGGTACTTTCAGGATTACGATCATGAGATAGTCCTCTAAGACAATTTTTTATATCCTTTGAGTTTCTGTGCTTCTTGCTTATGTGGGCACTAAATGTTCTTGGATTGTTAGTGGCAAAATCACAATGTTGGAATGGACAGCACACAGTCTCTTTCTCTTTTAAGTGTCTCAGGAGATGAGAAATATAGGCGTTTTGTGAGCAAATATCCTTAAATTCACATAAATCACAAAAGAAGGTGAAAAATAAAGTTAAACAGTTACTGTTGGTCAACATGCACTGTCCGCTATAAATAAATTAAAAAAAAAAAAAAAAAATGTCCTGCCTTTTCACAGTCCTATTGTGTGATCTGCTGAGATGAGATCTTAATGCACCTCTTGTCTTGAATGTGCAAATGCAGTGATTGCAGGGCCAATGAAACCCTCTTCTGTGCCGAAGTTGATTATGACTTAGTAGAACGTCTTGGCTTGAACCCACAAAATTGCAGAAATGGAACTTCATACAACAGCTGGAATGAGAAGTGACAATATAAATGGTAGTCATGCAAGTCTTCCACCGTTTCAAATGCCCTCCCATCCCCCTATATCCCTTTGTGTCCCCCGTAACTGACCAAGTTTTATGTTAATTGGACAAAATTTTAATGTATGTGTGTGTATAATACAATATAATGTATTAATATTATTATATAATAAATTATATAGACACACATATATTTTAATTTTGTCCAAGTGACAGAATTTTGCCATTTTATTTATCTACCATTCTTACAATGATCCACCATATAATGTGTCTAAATTATACATGCACAGCTCTATCAAATAAACAGATATGTCACTGAATGTGCAATCTTATTTTGTACATGGATTTTAGGAAGCAGAGATCAAATCGTATTCTAAAATGGGTAATTAATAACCTTGGAAATTAGATCTTGACAAGTTCCTTTTATATTATAAAGTCTGCATTAACAGTACGCTTAAGAACACAATCACATTTCACACAAAATTACCGAAAAAATAACCGGGAGCGTGAATGTAAGTGCGGCCGGGAAAACCCTCTCTGTTGGTGCGTTCACACCGGGGTGTTAGGAGTGTCGAGTTTACATGCAAAGTCTATGGTGGACGCGTGTCTTGGAAGCCCTGCATTTTTGCGGCGCGCTTTCAAGCATCAGAGCGGCACAAATCTAACGTTGACGCGCGCGACTGAGTGTTCATGCGTGGACACTCTGTGTCCACCACGTTAGACACCAGAGTTGACAAAGCAGAACTTTTGGCATCAGAGACGACGCTGCAGTGATTTATCATTAACCAGAAAAAGTACAAAGACATCAGCTACAAACTAGAAGCATCTTGCTATCATAAAGGCTTGTCACAGACCCAGACACGTTGTACACGTTATGTAATAAATACACTTTCTCAACCTGGTCTGCATGGTTCACAAAGATACAGGAAAAACAAAACAGTCACAGAACGCAACGGACGCTCTGAACGCGCGTCAGACTAATTTGTCCTCAAATGCAAAGGCTCCAACTAGAAGTGTCAAACACACGGGCAGGAGCTCGCCTGACTTCCGCCACGCTGGGGTCACCTTACGTTTACTGAGTGTTGGTGACGTTTTACCGGTGCCAACCTCCAAAACCAACCCATCTGTGCAGACCCTAGTGTCTGACACAATAATAATGCAAAAAAGTATTTGCATTACCTCTGCAATGTCTTTATTTAGCTCTGGGAAAAACCATGTGCTCCCGCCCGGTGGACAGGTCGCTAACTCATAAAAAAGCATCGGGACAATGCTAAAATGAAACGCAGATACACACTCTGCAGCAGCTCGCAACCACAGTTAGCTTCAAACAGCATTTTCACGTGGATAGCTTTGCTAGCTGTTGCGCATTACTAAGCTATCCCTGAAAATTGATGAACAAATGGGCTAGAATTGGTGACCAGTATTTATTGTTTATACGACTTAAGTAAATACATTATATGAAAGTAATAAAATAAATGTTGATTAGATTAAAAAGTTATACCATTCTACCATGCGGATTAGAAGAAATATATTTCTAGCAAGAATAAAGGAACACAATATAACTATTTCCCCCAATCATTGGTTTGGTTGTACTATTCATTAAAAACTCTCAAACGGAAACGTTTCACGATATATAATGAGTTTTAAAGCATAACAATGGCACTTACCTGTCTTAATGTCAACTATAGGGTCCTTGGCCTCGTGCGATGGTAATGGTGGACGAAGTCCTTGCAAATTTCCTGAGGACAACCCGTATGACCAAAAATGGTCATTTGCGCATGCGTGCACATGCACAGTAAAGGTTTTTTGGCTCAATGACTATCAAACTATGTTTTTTTCATTGTGTCAACAAAAAATGTGATCTGAGACCAACTTCTGGTCATGAACACATTTAAGTTTCTTGAGAGAACTAATGTAGTACAGTTTGTATGGCAATTTACTTTTTTTTGCTACTGGAGGTCAGAAACCCGAGTTGCCTCAGCAGCTTCAAGTTGGATTTTTTACAGTGTAACATTGAGCTGCAGTTTGAATGTTTGCGGTGTTTACTGTTACAGTGCTAGCTAAAATTGAGCTGCAGTTTGGTCATAGATCACCGTTTCAGTGTTTCAGAAACTAAATAAATATTGACTAAAATACTGAGAGGTGATCTTTGAATCGGGAATGTTTTATGTGAAAATCAGTTATTATGTTATTTGTATCAGGGTTTGTGTGGTTTAAAAATACTGAAAGCCACAGTATGTAACTTTTTAGCCAAACTAAACAAAAATAAAAAGCTAAAATGTGCTTCCTTCCTAGTTAGCAGTCTTATATCTCCACAAACCTGACTCTTATTAGGCCTGGAGGAGCACCTCCTCCTGCTTGTTTCCATGGAAATGTTGTTTTGTTTGGCTGTAATCTTTTACAGTATGGCATAAAACGTATTTATATCCATAAAGAATGTTTCCATGGAATCATGCCGATGGTGTGCCACCTCCAGGTCACATACTGCACCACTACACTGCACCTAATCCCATTACTGTCCCCATCACTGTCCTCCACACAGCACAGTGCATTCACATCATCATTAATACATTTATTACTGAGTATCCTGTTTTTTGCAAAAACTATGTCCCCATTAACAGCAGACCCCTCCCATATGCTCTAAATTCGTACAAATCAGTGCATATAACAACCATGTGCGTGTCAGCTGACTGCAGCTGCAGCCTCCATAATTCAACATGTGCAATCAGAACGTGGCCTGTTTGCCCGCTGTCCCCGGGGCCCCCACACTTATTAAAAACACAAATTATATATTCATAACACTGGATATTGCTGCTTGTTTATTTATAGCCTGCTTTCATTTGGTGCCGCTATTTTGTCAGTTGACTTCCAAGCTTCATCTACCTTGCCTCGCCTCAGGCCATCCTCCCCTCCATTCTTCCCTCCCCTCCCTTCCCTTCCCAAAGAGAGCGTGGCACGGCTAAATTGAAAGTGCGTTTTCTCCATTATTTCCTGCTCCCTCACCGAGGACTATTTCCTGGCACTGTGCTGTGGCTGGACTCTGAATGAGGAAGTGCGTGGCGACGGAGGGCAGTCAGCTTGTTTGGCTCCGCGGAGGGGGAAAGGTGAGGGGCGGGGGAGGTGAGGGGGGGGGGGGTTTGGGGGTTATTCGTAGGAGCAGACGGGAGAGCGGGGCCGTAACAGTGCTCGCAGTAGTCAGGAGTACAGTGGCATGAGATGATATCACAAAAGAACACGAGTGAAAGAGAAGAGGATGAAAGAGACATATAATGACACAATATTACATTTTACTGCGTTGATTAAGAAAGACCATTCTAGAAACATTATTGATACATTACTGAGTTGGATGTGCTCAACTTTTGTTTCTCAAATGCCCAGGTGTTTTTGTCACGTGATTCACCATAGACATCGAAGAAACCACAGCTCCACATCATAGACTGTATATATAAATGGCTCTCCATGATCCTGGTGTTTTAATTTTGCTATTGTGTCCAAAAGTTGAAGATATGAATGTTAATAACAGACAAATCAGGTGCCTTCTTTCAGTGCTGCTCCTGCTAGTGTTAGCAATAGGTTTGACTGACACTGATGCTAAGCGCCCACTCCCTGTGGTGTGGGTGGGAAGGGGCATTACTTTCAACAGCCTGGCTTCAGATTGGGTTTTTGCTCGCTATGATACTCTTTTCATTTGACTTGACATCACAGTCCCTTAGTCCACTTCTTTTTACAGTTTGTGTCCCACACCAGGAGTCAGTAGGCCGACTGTACTTCTACATTAAATGTGTCCACTTTGTGGTCTCTGATGAGCATCTGTATTTGTGCTCATTTTTTATTAGAGCCAGAGCTAGTGAGGTCACCATGCTGTTGATAAGGCCACATTGTACTGCTTCTCAGAATTTGGTTGTGTATGTAAGTGCAGATCTCTTCACCCTATGGAGTTAAAGTAACTGAGGTCCAAACAGACCTGAAGATGTTTGTTTCATTAACACATGTTTAACACACAAACCATGCACAGTTAGGTTGAGTTCAGAAAACACTCTGTTCCATCTTGTGACATCGTTTGCTCCACTGTGTTTTTAAATTCCATACACCTTCACTAGAATCATTTGAATAAGTTTAGCCTGGAACTGCCAATCTCTACTGAACAAATGGTAAAAGGAGCTGCTAACTTGAAAACTACCGCTTCGGACATCACAAGGTGGAACAGATCATTTTGAGCTTTGGAGATGTAGACAGACAAAGAGTTATTCAAACATATGTGAATGAAACAAAACATAACTTCAGGTATGATTTTGAGGAGGTAACAACACTCACACATGGCTTAAAGCTCACAAGAGTCCATTTTGCACAATATAGAACCTTTAATAAATGATAAATGATGTTGTGATAAATAGTTTGAGATGGTAAATTTGGATAATAACATAATTGTGATCAAAATATATAAGCACACACATCGTACATTCACGATCAAGAAGAGCAAAAGACACACACATGAGTGCCCTAAGCCTTGGCTCAGTTTGGGTCTCCATGTGGGTGAAGGTGCTGTGGAGGCACGAGGAAAGAAGCCCAGAGGGAATCAGTGGCTAAACTGCAGCTCAGAATCTACACAGAGAACAATTTGGGGAGCAGTCTTTCCCTGAAGCCTAAAATATAAAGTAGAATTATGCGACATTATGGACACAGGCATGTTCCACACTGTGCAACGTGGTGTCAACACAGATGTGCGTGCACCCTTTTAGCTTTTTACAGCATGCAAACAGCCATACACACAAACACAAGTATATCAAATGGCACTTGATGAGGAGGGAACCATACTAAAGTCTGCCACAAGTTACATGAGCTCAAATCCAGATAAGTTTATAATGACTGACATGAGATGTTCCTGAACTGGCCATAGTGATGTCATGAGGATAACAGAACTGTGTAATCAGAATCAGAATCACTTTTATTGATCTCCGAGGGGAAACTCTCTTCGTTACAGATGCCGCCGACCCAAAATAGAAAAATTAAAAATAAGTAGCGTCATAGTAGTTCAAAGTGTTAAAAACAATAAGAATGAAATAGAGTCAATAAATAATTAAAATAGACTCTATAAATATTTACAAACAACATATTTGCATCAATGTACAGACAGTAGATGGGATATTGCAGTACATGTATGTGATCAGTTACAGCGAAGAATTGAACAGTTTGATGGCGACAGACAGGAAAGATTTCCTGTGTCTCTCAGTGGAGCAGCATGGCAATAACAGTCTGTGGCTGAACAAGCTCTTCTGATTGGCCAGCACCTTGTGGAGGGGGTGGAAGGGAGAGTCCAGAATAGTCCTGATTTTGGCCAACATCCTCCTGTCCGACACAACAGTCAGAGTCCAGCTTCTCCCCCACAACATGGCCAGCCTTCCTGATGAGTCTATCTTATTGAGTCTATTAGTGTCCCTCACGCGCAGACTGCTGCCCCAGCAGACCACAGAGTACATGATGGCACTGGCCACCATAGACTCATAGAACATCCTGAGCATTGTCCTGCAGATGTCAAAGGACCTCAGCCTCCTCAGGAAATAGAGGCGGCTCTGACACTTCTTGTAGACAGCGTCCGCGTTTCTGCTCCAGTCCAGTTTATTATCCAAGTACGTTCCCAGGTACTTGTACTCCTCCACCACGTCCACATTAACCCCATGGATGGAGATGGGAGTCACAGCAGCTTTGGTCCTCCTCAGGTCCACCACCAGTTCTTTGGTCTTGGTCACGTTGAGTTGAAGGTGGTTCTTTTCACTCCACAAAGTTGTCAACTACAGTCCTGTACTCCCTCTCGTCACTGATGGATCCCACCACTGCAGAGTCATCAGAAAACTTCTGAAGGTGGCAAGTCTCACTGCAGTAGCTGAAGTCCGTAGTGTAGAGAGTGAAGAGGAAGGGAGAGAGGACTGTCCCTTGTGGAGCCCTGGTATTGCTGACCAACTCTGTCCGACACACAGCCCTGTAAGCGTACATACTGTGGTCTTCCAGTAAGATAGCCCACGATCCAGGACACCAAGGAGTCATCCACCTAAATCGCAGCCAGCTTCTCAGCCAGCAGAGCTGGCCTGATGGTGTCAAAGGCACTGGAGAAGTCAAAAAACATGACCCTCACAGTGGTAGCCGGCTTGTCCAGGTGGGGGTAGACTCTGTGGAGTAGGGTCAGGATGGCATTGTCTACTCCAAGGTGGGGCTGGAAGGCGAACTGGAGGGGGTCCTGCAGATGTTGGACCATGGGCCGCAGCTTCTCCAAAACGAGTCATTCCAGAGTCTTCATGATGTGGGAGGTCAGTGCCACAGGCCTGTAGTCCTTGGGGTCGCTGGGGTGCGGCGTCTTCGGGACGGGGACGAGGCACGATGTCTTCCACAGCAGGGGGACTCTCTGAAGACTCAGGCTCAGGTTGAAGATCAGGTGCAGGACACCACTTAGCTGAGGGGCACAGTTCTTTAAGACCCTGGGACTCACTCCATCAGGCCCTGGAGCTTTGTCAGCCCTGAGTCTCAGCAGCTGTCTCTTCACCTGCTCTTCAGTGACAGTCAGTGTGGAGGCGTCAGGAGGGGGAGGGGTGGAGCTGTCAGAGGTGTGAACAGTGTCTTTCCCTGGAGACGGGCGAGGGAGGGAGGTGGGGGGGACTGCTGGCTGGAGATGGTTATTGTCTGCCAATTCAAAGCGATTAAAGAAGATGTTGAACTCATTGGCTAAGTTCACATCCCCCTCAACGCCTCTCCCTCTGGTCAGCTTGGATCCTGTGATGGCTCTCACGCCGCTCCAGACTTCCCTGATGTTATTCTGCTGAAGTCTCCCCTCCAGCTTCCTCCCATGTCTCTGTTTGGCCTTTCTCAGCTTCATCTTCAGTTCCTTCTGAGCAGACAAGGCGTCCTCCTTGTTGCCAGCTCTGTAGGCCCTCCTCTTTGTGATTAATATGGCTTTAATGTCCTTGGTTATCCACGGCTTGTTGTTTGGGTAACATTTAACAGTTCTTGATGGGACTATTAAGTCCTCGCAGAAGTTGATGACCATCCAGGTCTTCTACATGTGGCTCTGTTAGTACAGCCCAGTCTGTCACCTCACAACAGCTCTGTAGCATCTCCATGCTCTCATCTGTCCATCTCCTCACAGACCTTGTTGTTGGGGGGAGGCGCTTCACCATGGGGAGGTAAGCTGCTTTGAGGTGAACCAGAATGTGATCAGACCCACCCAGTGGGAGCAGCAGTGTGGCCAGGTATGCATTCCTGACATTAGCATAACAAAGGTCTAATGTCCTTTCCTCCCTGGTGGGACAGTTCACAAACTGGTGAAAATGGGAGAGAGTCTTGTCCAAACTAACATGGTTGAAGTCCCCAGAAATCACAATAAGAGCGGTAGGGTGAACCGTCTGTATGCGTGTACACGCTACAACTGCGTGAATGGCGTCACAGGCGCTGTGAGGGTTAGCTGAGGGGGACATGTAGACTCCAACAAAAAGAACATGTGAGAACTCTCTAAAACATGTCTATGAAGTGACATGCCCTGTGGGACTGTGGGTACCACGCAAAGAGCACTCAATCTGAGAGCAAACCCCGTCCAGAACTTCAGGATGTCATGAATAACTTCTCTGGGTATAAAGAAACACTGAAACTCTTAGCAAAGCTTTCACATGACACACAAAAAAGGGAATTAGAAAACACAAGGCAACAGTCAAAAAGCCACTACTGCATTAGAACAGCTTATAATAGGGAGCCATGGACTACAATGTTACAAATCAGCAGCCTATGGGCCTACTTAATTCAATTCATATTAATGATCATAGTGATTACATTATGGATTATTGAGTCTGTGATGGAAATTTAAGTATATCCATGTTGTGTCTTTAAAAGCATTTGATCTGTGTCGGTCTGTCAGACCCAGACCAGGCATTAACATGTGTGAAGGCAACGTTTTCATCACACAGGAAACTTGTTGTTGTTCTACCTTTCTAAGTGTATAAAATTCATTATCTTATGAGTGTGAAACAAAAGTCACTCTGCTTTGACATGTATGTAGCATTGTCATTTTGGTATAAAAAAGTCAGAGCTCAGATGCTCGTAAAGAAGACTGTGGGTAGATGGGAACTTGGAGAGAGACTGGGGGAGCCGGCCAAAAGGCTGTCTGTGGCCAGGGCAGGTTTGGGCCCTGTCCTAAAACCTGTCTTAAAACTTTTTTTCTGTATTTTCATCTCATCAAGCTTCACATATTGATTCCTTTTCATCTAGAATTGTAATTTTTCTACAATAATAATGGTGTCAGGTGAGTGGGATCCACGAGTGGTCATCCAGAACACAGTGAAGATGGAATTTTGTCTTCCTTTGGTTTCTGTTCTGATGCATGGAGCTTTCAAAGGAGAACATGGACATTGGTTTCTGTCCAGGATCACTACTGCTGGATTTGAACAAGTTTTACTTGGTGAGCATTTGCAATACAGACTTTATTTCATTTGAAAAGGAAATCTTCAACTACAAAGAGTGGTAAATCAAAGGACAATATATTTTGTAAATGCAAAATACTTAACTGAAATTCTCTAAACATACCAAACGGACATAGCTCTGATCTTATACCATGTTGGATTCATCTTGCAAAAGCTAAAACTTCCATATTTAAATTACTTCATTGGCCTTTTTAATCTTTTTTAATCTTTTTTAACACCATGATGCAGATACTATCCCAACAACAATGGGCCTCCCCCACTCCTGATTTCCTGACTTTATGGGATACAGTTCATCCTTTTAAGCCTCTGAAAGATGTTGGAAGTTACAAATATAAAAAGAAAAACGGGGAGCAAAACTTAAAGAGGATCTGAACAGAAATGGATTCCAACTGAGGAGCCAAGTCAACTTGTGACATCAAAAGTTAAGCAGCTGAAAGCCACCATGTAACTACACAACAGGATTCTTGCCCTTCCCTGTGATGCCCTGCTATGATGACTGTGCCCAGTCACTAGCCCCGCCCCTGATCCAGGTCTAGTCCATGGGACTGTGATGACTGTAGCTCCACCTATGACTAAGCTGTGAGACACGGTGTAAAGGTGAACATGTTTTGCTGCACTTTGCTTTATATAATATCTAGTGTTGGGACCTATTTGATTTTATTCTCCAGAGTGAGGTTTAGGAGTTATTATGGTTAACTACCAAACAGTCATGGGTCAGCCTCTAGTTGTAACTAGCTAGTAAACAGTCAAATGGGTGGAAGTCCCTGCTATTTAACGAACAGTCACTAGGTGAAACTCCTATCTAGGGTTACTAACTGGTAAAAGGAAAAAGGGTGAGAGTCCCTGTGTAGTTGAGCGTAAGGACGGCTGAATTTTTTTTCATGAGGGAGAGTAAATTTAGCAGTGCAGCTAGGTCTAAGAATGGAGATATTATGTAAGTGCAAAATGCAGACAAATGTAAATTTACGTAATGTCAACACTATGCTCACAATGTTAAGTTTGAAAAAAAAAAACAGTAAAGAGAAAAAAAACAAACAAAAGAAACAAAACAAAATGTGAAAAAAAAGAAAATCTGAATAAAAGAAAAGACGGAAAATGAAAATGGTTACAGAGTGTGACACCAGAAGTCAACTGTACATTTGTGTGTCCTTAGACCTGATCAGCCAAACTGTGGTGTAAATTGTGCAACATCAGAAAATATGTATGTAACAGCTAAACCATTGTCAACAGTGTCAACAAGAAAATGAAAGGATACAGTTTCAACTGATCCACTCATTTTCTACATTTCTTTGTTTCTTTATATTTCTTTTTTGAAAAATGTATTTTGTATTTTTTGCCTCATCACTGCAGTGAGTTTAATGACATGCATATCCTAAGAAAAGTCCAGCTGGTACCAAAAACCCTCCTCAATTGTAATTAGAAAGAAGAAACCAAATTATTTCATGAATTCCCAAAAATTTGATAATGAGCTCTCTTAAAAACAAAATGAAGGCCTAATCAAAGCTAGTAGTAATCACAAATCCAAACTGACTTGACTGACTTCACCATCCTTGACGACTAAGCACCTGTGATTTCATTATTTATTTTTTTTATTTTTTTTGTTGTAGGAGATGCGGATGCTGCATAATTTCTCTTCTTTTTCTTTACATGTTCCTATGAAATAATGACACACAATAACAACACTAACAACTAACCAATAACAGTTTTAGGCTTTTAGGCAAAATGTTTCTTTCAGAACAGCAATTTAAGTGTTGTTTTGCAGCAGAGGATAAGTAAGCCAAAATATATACATATACAGTATATATATATATATATATATATATATATATATATATATATATATATATATATATATATATATATATATATATATATATATATATATATATACATATATATATATATACATATACAGTATATATATATATATATATATATATATATATATATATATATATATATATATATATATATATATACACACACACACACACACACACACACACACACATACAAAAATGTGTCAAGGGGGATATTACAATATTACAAATTTAGTTTCAGTTTTCAAAACTGAATTGTGTGAAAACAGGTTGTTATCATTTAGAGACTGTTAACTACAAGACAACCTATCAACATCTGAAGCCAGAGATAAGTTTCCACCTGAACCTGAACCAAAAACACTTCTTGAGCAGGAGGACACATGGTCTTCTCCTGGGCAGAACCAGACGTGAATCATTAAATCCATCCTTCTGTTTCAACTGTCACTGGAGGAAAACTGGAGGCTTCTTTTCACGTGACTCAAAAGAACTCAACCTGATCCTCGTGCCCCCAACCACAGCCCTGAAATTGACACATGGGCTGAAGGACAACTCCAGAGATGAGCTGTGGCCAGAGAGATGCCAAGCTACATGCAGACAGAGAGTACAGCCATGTGTGGTCAGAGCGAGGACAGAGGACAGGCGATGGGAAAGATTTAACTGAACAGCGCCACCATAATGTTAAAACAGCATTCATCTTCTGACTACAAATCACAAACAAACTGAATTGAAGATGTCTGTGTAGACCCTGAGTCATCCAGGTCTGATCCATAGCAAAAGACGAAGTTCAAATCTGTCAACTAGACAAATCGTTGTAAGAGTGCAGACATTTCGCTGCTAACTTCTTCAGAAGCGGCTTGGATGCGCAGTGAAGCATCTTCACTCCTAGAACGATTTGTCCAGTTGACAGATTTGAACTTCGTCTTTTGCCATGAAGCTGAACTGAACACAATGAACTCTTGAATTTGCCTTCATCTCAATCAACAAACTAATCCATGAACATTTTTCTACATGTTCTGTTTGTGACAATGATTGTTTATGAAGGATGATTATGAATAATCAAAAGGGAGAAAGTGTGATATAAATTTAAGTATATACATGTTGTGTCTTTAAAAGCATTTGTCAGACCCAGACCAGGCATTAACATGTGTGAAGGCTCCGTTTTCATCACATAGGAAACTTGTTGTTGTTCTACCTGTCTGAGTGTAAAAAAAACAAAAGTCACTCTGCTTTGAAATGTATGTAACATTGTCATTCTGGCATAAATAGTCAGAGCTCAGATGCTCATAAGGAAGACTGTGGGTATGGGAACTTGGAGGGAGACGGAGGGAGACAGAGGGAGACGTCGAAAGGCTGCCAGTCTGTGGCCAGGGCAGGTATGGGCCATGTACTGCCTGTATCTGCTGTAAAAAAAACAAAAAACAAACCTTTTTTCCGTATTTCAAAATGCACCGAGCTTTGCAAATGGATTACTTTTCATCTAGAATTATAATTTTTCCACAACAAGTCCATGAGGAAGAGCAAACAGATGTTCTGTGTAAGAGAAGAGACTGTAAAAGGGGCAGCCATAATCTTCACAAATGCATCCCACAGCCTCTCAATCCTGCTGGAAATTCCCTGCAAACTTCCCTGCAAATATAAATAGCCATTAGCCATCCAAAGGCAGTGTGTAACTTTGAGCATATTCAATCCAAATTAGCTTCAAACTAGACACACTCGAATGCGAAGTGAAATAATACATTATTTCAAACAGTTCACAGGCTCAGGTACTTATCACCAAGAGTTTTCTTCAAAGTTAAGTCTACTTCAGAGCATTGGCCTGGAGCGCTGGGTATCCAGCCGTGGACATCACAGGACTACAACAGGCAGCTGTCACAACTCCACATCTGCCTTATTCCGATTTAGCAGAGTGGAGCCATGATAAATGATTATGATAAACAGGATTCAGTTTGATCAGAATTGTGTTAATAAGACAGCCAGATTTACCATGTCAAACTATTCACCATAACAGTATTAACACATTTATTCTTAAGCAAATTCCCCTCTCAATATTTATGTGGTTTTGTCACAGTGTCTGGTTCTGGCTGGACAAGTAACTGTTCATCAAACTGCCAGTTTGCCTGGGATACAGAACACACACTTAAATACTTTACAATGATGTGAGTCTGATCATCGGTGAATCTCCCCATTTTAAAATGGGTGTGATTGATAGGTGGATTAGCCAGGCATGGGACAGGCATGGTCTGTCCATATCAGAAATAATAATAAAAAAGAAAAAGAAAAAAACAATGACAGGGGACTGAAAAACTGATGCAGAATTTTATATGTCACTGAAAAAAACAGATCTGACTGGACAAATAACATTTGATTGGATGTAAGACACACTGGAGGACGTGGGAACCGGACGGATTTCAATCTGTATAAAAGAAAAAAAAACAAAAAACAGACAGATATCAGTCTGGATTTGCTAAGCAACTGAACAGTATGAACTCAGTCTGCGGTCCCTCTCACCTGCTCCTCCTCTGTGCCGTGCACATATCTCAGTAATAGCCACTGGAGCAGTCAGCATATCTGTGTCTGCTGTTTAATTGAGACAGCTCCTATCAGCGACATCTGCAAAATATGTAAATAATGTGTTTACCCCTCTTCCAGTCATGCTCACTTTTACATATTCAACCCCACTAAGCAATGCCTTACACATGATTACACTGCACCCACTCTGAAAGACTGCGAGTGACACCACAGCAACATGGCCGACGATGGTGCAATCAATTACAGATATTCACCATGTGACAATGAGATGATGTCCAAAACTACACTGGAATGAAAAGCTGTACCCTGAAAAGTCAGAATTATGGAAAATAATGAAGGAGCATAATGTAAACAGGAGTATGTCATGATGCCTGTTTGTTCCTGTCCTCCTGTGCTCTCTCCCCCTCCCCTACCTGTCTGCCTGGAGCTGGGCGGAGTTCCTCCTCCTGCATGCACCTGGAGCGCATCAGCGCAATCACCGTCACCTGCTGCTGAGTATATGAGGGCTCGGCAGACTACACTCGGAGCCAGACCGTCCGCGTGTAAACGTGAATGCTCCAGCTCAGTTTTTGCATCTTTGTTACTCATCTGCATGTTCTCATTTGGAATTTTTGCCACCTTCCAGATTCCTGCCCTCGCTCGTTCCTGCTTCTGCCTTTGTGCTCCAGCTCTGGTACAGTCATCCCTCTGCCTTGCCACCTGTCCTGTCTTGGTCTCCGGTGTCCCACCCGCTTCTTGCTCTGGGTCCCGCTCTTTGGACTACGCCGGCCCTGCCTGTCCTGGTCTCGTCCCCGTTCCTGTCTTCACTCCGGTCCTGGCTTCCTGTCCTCAACCTGCTCTACGCCTGCCTCCCGCTTCCTGGTTCCTCGTGTGTGTTTGAATGAACTATTAAAGACTGAAATTCACTGTCCTGTAAATAAACACTGTCAACTTGCCCTGAGTCTGCACTCTTTGGTCCTTCCCACACCGTTACGACAGAACGGCCTGGCCACGATGGACCAAGCGGACTCGGACCAGGCGCGCCGGCAAGCGCGCTCCCACCCTGAGGTGGTCTTAGGACAACACGAACAATCTATACGGACTCTGTTGGAGCTTAACCAGACGTTGTCCTAACAAGTGGCGCAGCTCACTCACCAGGTGGCCGCACTCCTCGTCACCCCACCCGCTGCAGCTGGGGTGCCACCACGTCCTCCGGAGCCGAGGGGCACAGATCCGGAGCCCTATTCTGGTCAGCCTCACCTCTGTTGGGGATTCTTGTTCCAGTGTGAGTTCATTTTTCAACAGTGCCCCACTCGTTTTAATTCTGGGGCCACTAAGATTCGTTATATGTGTGGATTACTTCGGGGAAGGGCTCTCCAGTGGGCTGAGGCTCGACTAATGAACACACCTGTGGACAATTTGGATTTTAATGAGTTTGTCTCCACTTTTAAGCTGGTGTTCGACCACCCGCACTACCAGGACAATGCGGCTTCCGGCCTACTGACTCTCAGCCAGGGCTCCAGGACGGTAGCAGATTATACGATTGAGTTCTGGACGCATGCGGCTGAGGTGGACTGGACGGACAGTGCGCTGCGGGCCGTTTTCGTGCGGGGTCTGAACGAGCATCTGAAAGACGAACTGGTGTCCCGCAACGAACTCTCCGACCTACGGGGCCTTATCACCCTCAAGAATCGGATAGACAACCACCTACAGACGCATCGGAGAGAGAGACTCAGATCACCAGCCCCGCCGGAGCCACGCGCTGCCCTGCCACCTCCGGAGGAGCCCATGCAGGTCGACAGGACCCTCGTTTCGGCCGAGGAGCATCAGTGGAGGCGCCGCCTGGCCGGAGCCTGTCTCTACTGTGGCGAGTGCGGGCATTTCGTGGCCACCTGTCCGGCTCGGCCAAAAGGGGGCGCCCACCAGTAGCGCTGGGAGTACTGGTGGGTGAGTCTCATATCCCGGATACAAACAATAGACTGCGGCTCAGTGCCAACCTGTGTGTACATTCAGAGACTTTACCTGTTTTAGCCCTTGTCGATTCCAGGGCCGAGAGGGACTTTATTGACGCCCTAGTCGCGGAGCAGCTCGGCGTCCGCCTGGAACCCCTCGAATGCCCCCTCAATGCCCAGGGGCTCAACGGATGTTTTCTGGGCCGTGTGACTCACGTCACGGAACGGGTCATCGTGTTCCTGTCCGGCAACCACCGTGAGACCCGGCGGTTTCATGTTCTGTCCTCCTCCGCCTCTCCGCTAGTTTTAGGCTACCCCTGGTTACGAACTCACAACCCTGTCTTTGATTGGGCCAGGGGTGGAGTCTCGGGGTGGAGTCCCGAGTGCCACACCAAGTGCCTCCAGTCCGCCCTACCTCCCGCCGGGGGGTCCGGTCCCATCATCGGCCCGTCCCCGGACGCCCCTAATCTGTCTTCGGTTCCGGCGGAGTATCACGACCTCGGGGAGGTGTTCAGTAAGAGTAGGGCACTCTCTTTACCTCCCCACCGGCCGTATGACTGTGCCATAGACCTCCTGCCGGGTGCTCCATTACCGTCTAGCCAACTATACAACCTGTCGAGACCTGAACGAGAGTCCATGGAGGAGTATATCCGTGGGTCCCTGGCCGCTGGAATCATCCATCCATCTACTTCTCCGGTGGGGGCGGGCATTTTCTTCGTGGCCAAAAAGGACAAGTCCCTGCAGCCCTGCATCGACTATCGGGGGTTGAACAATATTACCATCAAAAATAAATACCCGCTCCCCCTACTGGACTCAGCCTTTACGTCCCTCCACTGAGCCACCATTTTCTCGAAGTTGGATCTGCGACACGTGTACCACCTGGTGCGCATAAGGGAGGGGGACGAGTTGAAGACGGCTTTTAAGACCCCCTTGGGCCATTTTGAATACTTGGTCATGCCCTTTGGCCTTACCAACGCCCCTGCTGTGTTCCAAGCCCTGATAAATGATGTGCTTCGGGATTTTTTGAACCGTTTTGTTTTTGTATACCTGGATGATATTTTGATTTTCTCTCAGTCCCCACAGGAGCATCGCCATCAAGTCCGCCAGGTTCTTCAGCGCCTCCTAGAAAATAAACTATTTGTCAAGGCAGAGAAATGCGAGTTTCATGCTGAGGAGGTCAGTTTTTTGGGCTTCATTGTGGGGCAGGGCCAAGTAAAAGCCGATCCGGAGAAGATCCAGGCCATCACGGATTGGCCCGTCTCGACCTGCCGCAAGCAACTCCAGAGATTCGCTAATTTTTATAGACGGTTTATACGGGACTTTAGTAGGGTTATCTCGCCCCTTACTAAACTTACCTCTCCTTCTTTGCAGTTTTCCTGGTCCCCCGAGGCGCAAACCGCTTTCGAAAAACTCAAGCAGCTGTTTACCTCCGCTCCCATCCTGCACCAATTCATCGTGGAGGTGGATGCCTCCGACTCGCGAGTGGGGGCCGTGCTGTCTCAGAGGTTTGAGCCCCACAATCGCCTCTGCTCCTGCGCCTTCTTCTCCCGTCGGTTGTCCTCGGCCGAGGCTAATTATGACGTGGGGGACCGGGAACTCCTAGCTGTCAAATTCGCCCTGGAGGAAAGGCGCCACTGGCTAGAAGGAGCTGAGCAGCCGTTCGTAGTTTGGACCGACCATAAAAACTTGGAGTATATCCAGTCCGCCAAGCGACTCAACTCCCGTCTCATTGGTCCCTGTTCTTCAACCGCTTCAACTTCCTCATAACCTACCGTTCTGGCTCTCGGAGCGTCAAACCAGATGCCCTTTCTCGCCAGTTCACCCTGGAGGACAGCCCGGGCCCTGCGGAGATGATCATTTCCCCCTCTTGCGTGGTCACTGTGGTCCACTGGGAGATCGAGGACCAGATCAACGATCCTGACCCAGGTAATGGCCCACCTGGTAAATTGTTTGTTCCCGACTGTCCGATCCCAGGTGCTCCAGTGGGTCCACACCTCCAGATTCGCCTGCTATCCCGGGGCTAGCCGCACTCTGTCCCTGCTCAAGAGACACTTCTGGTGGCCCACAATGGATACGGACACCCGGACCTTTATCTCAACCTGCCAGGTATGTGCCCAGGCCAAGGCCTCCCACTCACCCCCTTCTGGTCTCTTGTATCCCCTCGCAGTTCCTCGTCGGCCTTGGTTCCACATCGCTGTGGATTTCATGACGGGCCTTCCCCCCTCCCAGGGGAACATGGCAATCCTCACAGTGGTGGACCGCTTCTCCAAGGCCGCCCACTTTGTCGCCCTGCCCAAGCTTCCTACAGCCAAGGACACCGCCGACCAGCTCACTAGCCATGTCTTCCGCCTACATGGCATCCCGGTGGACATCGTCTCCGACAGAGGAACTCAGTTCACGTCCCAGGTGTGGCGGGCCTTCTGCGACAGTTTGGGAGCCACGGTCAGTCTCACGTCCGGCTTTCACTCGCAATCTAATGGACAGACGGAGCGGGCCAACCAGGACCTAGAGTCAGCCCTAAGATGCACAGTCTCCGCCAACCCCGCAACCTGGAGTTCTCACCTGCCTTGGATCGAGTACGTACATAACTCCCTTGTGTGCTCAGCCACCGGGTTGTCTCCCTTCCAGGCTTCCCTGGGATACCAGCCTCCGCTCTTCCCCACGGAGGAGAATGACCTCGCCGTTCCGTCTGTCCAGCATCACATCCAGCGCTGCAGCCCTCCTTCGGACCAGGGCGCGCACCAAGACAGCGGCAGATCCCCACCGCATCCCGGCGCCGGCATACCAACCGGGCCAAATGGTTTGGCTCTCCGCCAAAACGGTCCCACTAAAAACTGACTCCCGCAAGTTGTCCCCCCGCTTCCTGGGGCCATTTAAAATCATAAAAATCATAAACCCGTCCGCTGTACGTCTCCAGCTGCCCCCGTCTCTTCGGATCCACCCAACCTTCCACGTCTCCCAGGTCAAACCAGTCCGGACCAGCGAACTATGAGGGCTCGGCAGACTACACTCGGAGCCAGACCGTCCGCGTGTAAACGTGAATGCTCCAGCTCAGTTTTTGCATCTTTGTTACTCGTCTGCATGTTCTCATTTGGAATTTTTGAGATTCATGCCCTCGCTCATTCCTGCTTCTGCCTCTGTGCTCCAGCTCCGGTACAGTCATCCCTCTGCCTTGCCACCTGTCCTGTCTTGGTCTCCAATGTCCCGCCCGCTTCTTGCTCTGGGTCCCGCTCTTTAGACTACGCCAGCCCTGCCTGTCCTGGTCTCATCCCCGCTCCTGTCTTCACTCCGGTCCTGGCTTTCCGTCCTCGACCTGCTCTACGCCCGCCCCGCCTGCCTCCCACTTCCTGGTTCCTCGTGTGTGTTTGAATGAACTATTAAAGACTGAAATTCACTGTCCTGTAAATAAACACTGTCAACTTGCCCTGAGTCTGCACTCTTTGGTCCTTCCCGCACCGTTACGACAGAGTATGGCAGAGCAGTCACCCACCAATTCAAAAGATGGTGGTTCTCAGCAGCATAGTCTCAGCAAGAACACCTCCAGCTCATTTTTGACATTTCTCTGTGGTTATGGTGTCATCCAGCTATTACAGAATTTGCCTTGTGTCCAGCCTGTCCTTCTTAGCATAGTCAAGACATGAATGGCTCAAACTAACATGCAGTGTTGAATATATTTAAGTCACTGGACCTCAGACTGATGGGAAATAAGCTTGTCCTGAGTCCAGAGTCTCCTGCCTCTATTTACAAGTCTAGGGTGAGTGGTTCCTTAATGTAGGAAAAGCACTAAATAAAAATGCAACCATTTACCATTTTACCAATTACTTATTTTTCCCTTATTTCCCAACAGTTCAACCCCCCGGTTAGGCCAGTGCATAGATGCAAGTGTATGTAGAGTGTGTTTGTGCATCTTATGGCTGCACCTCACTCTCCCATCATGTTCATTCACATAGACTGTGTCCACGGAAAATCAATAAATTATAATGATTTCCCCTGAATTAATTTTTAAATTCTGCATTTGGTATTTTATAACTTTCCTTCATCAAAAACATGCCTGAAGTTTTCATACATGTGAAAGCCTACGTCAACCATGCTCCTGCACTGCATTTTTTTCTTAAATATACAAAAGCATGATACAAAAGAATACACTACAACTTCACAAACCTGATGCTATGTGCAGTAGTTTCAAGCAAGATGCATGCTGATTGTGTTGTGATAGTGTGTGAAACTTAAAAAAAAACAAAACATGTAATACATTGTTGTCTGTGAATATAGCATTTTCAACACAATAAAAGTAACATTATGATGTAAATATAGTGTCAGCAGTTAATACCCTATAGAAGTGTATTACCCTCTCTTCAAGAGATACTGCATTAGTAGTTGTGAAATATGTTAATGATGACAAGTAAAGTCATCATTAGGTTCCCATATCAGTCAGGATTATGGTCAGCTGGAGTCTCACTGTACTGCTATGAATCAGTAAAACCTTCCTAGGCACAGGGAGAAGGTGCAAAGGCCACACTGTTCTCCTGTTCAGGATCATGTAAAGTACCTCCGTGGTCTTGAAAGGCGCTATACAAATCAAGTGTATTATTATAATTATGTCGTAATGTCTGACAGGAGGGACAAAAAGACAGAACTCGGGGAAAGGTTTAACAGTGTTTATTTACAGGAGTGCAAGTGCAAAAATGATGGTAGATCAGTCGGTGAGTCAGGAGCGGGGTGTTTGCCTTGGTCCAAGGACAGTGCGTGAGTAGCAGATACTAAGATGGGACAAACAAGCAGGGTCAGAGGCGGTAGAGCTGAGTGGGTCCAGGGAGCAGGATCTGGTGAGTAGCAAAAGTATCCAGTTTAGCAAAGTCAAAAAGCAAAAAAACATGAACTGAGCCAAGCAGGGAGTACCACAGAGATACGCGGACAATCTGGCGCTGAGTGTCAGGTCCTGGCTCCTTTTATCCTCCCCAGGTGCAGCTGATTGCAGATTAGCTTCAGGTGTGCCCGGGAGGAGCCAAGATCTCCGACCCAGCTCCAGGCTCAGGCACAGAAGGGAGGGGAAAAATAATATGGATTAGTCATGCCTTTGATGTGAGGCATGACTTACCATTTTTATAAACTACATGACACAGCTGCAGTGTTGCCAGGTTTGCGGTTTTCCTGTGGAATTGGGTGGTTGTTTAAGTGCTGCATGGATGAAAAATATCATTTGTGGGTTTGGCCAAAGCTATTTTCCTGAACGTCCTGAATTTCTGTGACAAATCTTTATACCCAAAGCCTCCAGCGCTCTGTGGAACTTCTTTTTATGCGAGAGACAGAAGGGGGTGGGGCTGGAGCGCTACTCTCATAAATACAGTGGAACAGTACACAGTCCATGAGTTTTGGGTGGTTTTCAGATACTTTTGTGTAGGTTGGGTTGCTGAAACCTTGCAACCTGGGACAGTTGTAGCAATCACCTTGCTATTTCTCTGTAATATGCAAAGTATAATGTGAGGAAAAAGTTTATTTGTAGGGACACATATGCAAAATGGACTTCTGTGAGCTTTTAACCGTTCTATTGTTGTCCACACATAAACATAATAATAATAATCAAAAAAATTATGAAGTTGTGTGTTGCTCACACTTGCTTCAGTAAACCATTAATGCAAAGTAATCTTTTCTGAGTATGTAATTTTCCATGTAAACCGTGAGGTGACACATGCTCCACTGAAAAATGACATAGATTAAGCCCTTAAGGAGTATTTATTTCTATAGAGTTTTAACTGCTAACACATAACATATTTAGTTCATCATATTACCTATTATTTTTTTGAAAATGTTGTATTCACTGAAAACAATTTATTAACATGTTTTATAAGTTTCACTTATAAAACAAGTTTTTGAGTCTCCCCTCCCTTTCCTCCTCTTTCCTGTTTGCGCTAAGTCATTGCCCCTTCAGGGCGCTACCACAACACAATCAGTGTGCATCCCACTAATGAAACTACTGCACATCACATCAGGTTTGTCAAGTTGCTGTGTATAATTTTGTATCGTGTGTTGTATATTTATGGAGAAATGTCACATGATAGCATGGGTGATGTAGGCTTGTGGGCAGAGCATTGCACACAGTCTTACAGGTAACTGTAGGATTGACAAGGGCAAGATTGCTAAAATACTCAGACATGCATAGATGACATCTAAAACCTCTTCAGGCATGTTTTTTTAATGAGAGAACAACTTCATAAAATGATGGAAAGCTCCAGAAAGTATCTCCTAGAGACTTGGCAAAAAAGATTTCACTTTATGAATGCACAAAGATTACAACAGATCTCTGTAAAGCTGCTCCATAAATAAACCAAACATTAACAGATTGATTGGCAATGGATTCAGTGGCATGACGACCCCAACAATGTACTCAGCACATTTTTATTGAGTGAAGAGCAATGAAACCGTCCATAAAACTGTGGGTGTAATGAGAGCAGATGACACAGTGCTGAGGGTGAGGGCTGGTGACTTTTCCACCTCCGACACACACAGTAAACGTGCCATAAATCCTGCATGTACAGAGTTTGTGAAGAGCTTATGAAAGAGAGTGTGGACACATTATAAAAGTGAACCAGCCAAAACGGAAGCAGGCCATTTAGTAAGAACCAAAGAGGAAGTGCTACTTTAGATTTTTGAAACATTTATACCGGTTTTAGTTTTAAATTAATGTGCAGAATCTGAGTTTTTGGACAGTGAAAAACCAGACAAAGCTCAAAAGTTTGAACTCACTTTTTCATTTATGTTTCTTCTTTATTTCCCTGATTATGCATGCTGTAGATTCTCATTGAAGCATCAAAATGATGAATGGCACATGAAATGTAGCAAACAAAATTAAACTTCAAAATTGTCTTATAGCTTTTACCCTTTGCTTTGATCTCTGATTTGCACTTTTGGCATTTCTTCACCCTCACGTGGCACAGCTGTGAAGTGAAAAAGTGAAAGTGAAGTGAAAAAGTTCAAGGGTTTGCAGCTCTGTCCACAAAGCAGGTGGACAGCAGCAAGTATCCACCAAGGGTGGATACTTTTAGAACTCCAAATAACTCCAAACTTGAAGTCTCCTGAAGTCATAATTATGAGTTTTAAACTTGTAATTATGAGTTTAAAGCAAAAAAAAAAAAAAATATTTGATTAAAACTTGTTATGTCCAGTGATGCTTTTACTTTTTATTCATTGGCAGACATGATACAGAGCTGTCATTCACGACTATTTTAACTTGGGCAGATAAGACAGTAGTTCAAGCAAATCTGGCCAGACAAATAATGCATTTTCATTTTATCTTCACCAGAAATAGTCAGATTAGCATGATTTCTACCTAAATGTATCACTGCGTCAACCATGTGTTCCTGTAAACCATACATATTGTGTTGAGGAACACACTACTCCTCAAAAATCACTCTGATCAGTTTCTTCAGGTTAGAGCTTTATGGGAACATGCCCTAGATTTTTAAACGTAACAAAATAGAAATATCTTCATATGGCATCCTTCCTTGTAGAGGATGCCTGACAAAGTGGCTTCATGGATGTCTTCCTTTGCCACAGTCATTAGCCCAACAATGTTTGGGTGAGCCCTTTGTGTGGAAATGAAATAAAATGTTTGTTTCATTGTACATTGTAATAACATTGTGAAATCAAAAGAAGACTGAGACAGTGACAGAATCCCAACACCTCAAGAGTAACACATTCATTCATCTTAATCTGACATGAGTTCCATTCAAGACGACTTTGTTTCTGTGTAGACTCTGCATGCCTGACCGGACAACAGGTATGCTGAAGGAGACACACTTAGCTGAACAGTTTTAAGAAGACTCCCGCACACTGTCTCACTTTTATTAGTCCAAAGTTTTGGTCCCGCTGACCTTCCTCAGGTATATCTGAGGAAGGTCAGACCATAGACAATGACCACAGAGGATGACCAATAAGCTCTGTTGATTCCATTTGATGCTTTTTCTACAAAGCTTTTTTTTTCTTTATGATGCTTTTTCACCAGTGCTTTGATTTGCTGTTTTTTTTTTTTTTTTGTCTATAATGAGGCTCATTTCAGGACCACTACAGCCATCATTGAGAAAGCCCTTCTTTTGTTGTTTTAGGTTGTTTTCACACATTACTGCTCTCTCTGGGGTGGCCCCCGTCTTTTTAGACTTAGTTCTGTTTACTTCAATTTTTGGTTGGTTCTCCACTTCTTGCCATTCACCACAAACACCATGATGCATATGATATGTGGCACGAGAGGTGGTCAGTTGATCAATCAACTTATTTCCATAGCAACAAGGTTCAATGGTCTTTCCTTCAACTTGTGACTAAGCACAGACATAGGAAGAAAGGGGAACAAGAGAGAGGAGGACATAGGAGGAGAGGGGGACAGGAGGGGAAGGAGACAGGATGAGGAGGGGGAGAAGACAAGAGGAGGACATAGGAGGAGGAGGGAGGGGCGGAGGAGGGGGAGGACATAGGAGAAAAGGGGAACAGGAGGGAGGAGACAGGAGGAGTGGGTAGGACATGGGAGAAGAGGGGAACAGGAGGGAGGAGACAGGAGAAGGAGGGGGGAGGAGACAGGAGGAGGGGGAGAGCTGAACAAGTCTGCAGGCGCACTCTAATTGGTCCCTCGCTGCTGTTCTTACACATCCCTTCAACATTTGTTCCGATGAATATTTGATGTTCCAGATTTCAGCGACTGCAGCCAACTTTAGGAATTAATGAGCTGGAATCATGCTCTAGGACTTTTCCTTCTCTTTTTCTATGAGTTCAAGCGGAACATGTTTGGAATGTGGCACTGTTTTAATTGCAAATGCTTATTAAATGTGTTACTCTCTGCAAATAACATCACCTCTGAATAAACCGCAGGAATAAATACAGCATGTAAGAGGATGGACAGAGCTGGCGAGAGTTCAAATGAGACAGATTTTTGCCAAATCAACTTAATAATAGTAATAATAATGTTTTTTCCTCATCATTATCTATTTTGATTTATGCATGGAGGTGGAGTGGTCCTGGTACCTGTCCAGCCAGAACCACATGCTTTGACAAAACTTTACAAAGATGAGAGCTGGAACTGTATCCTGTCTCCCCGTTTCCAGAGGACGTGATTGACAGGACGATTAATCAATCAGAGAGACACACGCTCTGTTCGTGTAAAAGCAAACATAGTTTCTTACACGTTAAAAACTGTACTTACACAGTGATGGAAAGAATACTTGGAATACTTTTACACCCAGTTACATTATATTATGGTGTAAATTAGAAACAGAATAAAAGCTTTATTTTGGTTGCATTGTTTGTTATGTATTCATTTCTGTATAACTCAAGACAAAAAATCATGTCTGCACATTGATATTGCATTTTACAGTTATCAGAAAGGTAAATTGCTGGTCTATCTTGTTGCTGGATAATATTACTTCTTTAAGCCCATCGCCCTCTCTCTTCCAAGTTGACCCTACACATAAATGGTAGTGGCTCCAAATAATTCCTTCACCATCATTCAAACTAAACCTCTTGCTAACTCCCATGCACCGCTGCAGCATTGTGTTCCATGGCTGCTCTCCAAGGCTGACCCTTTCTGCCCTCCACCAGCTCCTCCACCAGCTCCAGCTCCTCCGCCTGCTCCTGTTTCCTCTGCAGGCTAACAGCTCAGGGTGCTAGCATAACCTACTTGGAGCGCTAATCACATCCAAAAATGTAGCTCTGGGAAAAACAAAACAGAAATATACCACAAGTATGCCAGGCTGTGATGTTGTTTAATGATACACGGAAAGTGAAACAGAGAGAACAGACGTCAGAATGAAAGAACGCCGCGAGGAACCAAAACAACAGGGCCTGAAATATTCATCATTGCACACAAGAAAGTACTGTTGGACACCTCAGGATTACTATTTCATACATTATGTAACTTTTCTGTTTTTTTGGTTGACCTGAAATGTTCCACAGTATTGCATTAAACTTATCTATCTAGCAAGTTTATTAAATTATACGTGTTTCTATTGGCAAGGCAAGTTTATTTGAAAAGTACAATTCATACACAAAGTGATTCAAAGTGCTTTACAGAATAAGGAAGACATTAAAATCTGAATAAAACAAATCAAAACATGAATAATTATTAAAAAAATAAAATAATAATAAAAAAACATTAAACATTAAAAGAGAAGAGTGCAGATTAAAAACCTGGATTTAAACATTGTTAAAGTAGAGGCCTGTCTCACCGCTTCAAGAAGACACTGATCCTGCATGATCCTGGTTTAGTCCTGGTTTAGTCCTGACTCTGGGCTCCAGCAGGAGGCCGGTCTCTAAAGTCCTCAGAGTTTGAGATGGTTCATATAGCACTTAACATGTCAGCGATATACTTTGGTCTAGGCCATGGAGAGACTTGCACACAAGCAGAGCTCAAAGTCTTTTCTCTGAACCACAGGAGCCAGTGCAGAGACCTGAGCACAGGACTTATGTCCTCGTACTTCCTGGTTTTAGTCAGGACATGAGCACCAGCATTTTGAATGTACTGCAGCTGTCTTAACGTTCATTTGAAGAGGCTAGTGAGCAGCCCGTTACAGTAGTCTAACATACTGGAGACAAATGCATGGATAAGTCTCTCCAAGTGTGGTTTTGACAGTATACTTTTGCTTTTTGTTTTTAGATGGTCAAAAGTGCAGATGTTATTGATGTGGCTGTTGAAGTTCAAGTCTGAGTCCATTCTTACCCATAGATTTCTAGCCTGATTTGAAAGTTTTAGAGAGAGACTGACTGCTACTGTTATTGCAACAAAACATGCGCTGTTAATGTGAGCTGCTTGTCTCTCCTGAGCTGCATTTGTTTACTGCCATTTGTTGGAACATTTCAGGTACAGCAATAACATGGAGACAAGCAGACAATAATGGAGACAAGCAGAAAAGTTACATTTTGTTGTTAGCCTTGTAGCATAATTCCCTTGAGCTTTTCAAGGTTTTCAAAAATACAAAAAATAAACTAAAAGGACAGAGCCACTCAGAAAGACAGCCGAGTCTGGAGAGTAGAATGGGACTGAAAACTAAATTTGTCCAAAAACTGACTGCTAAGAGGTCAGTGATATGTAAAGTAACAGTGATGTTGCCAGCAGAGGGAGCATGGACTGCAGTGAAGTTGTTTAAAGGTTATATATTGCTCAAAATTGACTCTTGTGACCTTTAATCCATGTTTAAAAACACAGTGGAGCACTTTCTGTCTTACCACATGGCATCACAAGGTGGAGCAGAGTGTTTTCACTCTGAATATGCAGGGTTTGTGTGTTAAACATGTAAAAATGAAGCAAAACACAACTCCAGGTATGTTTGTGATGAGGAAACATTAGAACAGAGATCAGAAAACAGCCGGGCCCTTTAATGCCATACTGTGAAACATTCAAGGCAAAGCAGTAATGTTTAGGAAGCTAATAAAAAAATGAAAATTAATGTGCCAAAAAAACAAAACAAAAAATCAAAACAAAAAAAAAAAACCTGAATATTCCATAAAGGTCCTGTTTAAGTCCAATCCTTTTATTTTTAGTTAAGCGCCTGAAATAAATAGAGCATGTAGCCACATCAGAGGGACAATTAAATTAACAGCAGCAGCTCAGGCTGGGGAGAAGACATGCTAATCGCTAATCGCTAGCAGCATTGAGAGCCCTGCTACAATTAAACGGTAGCCATTTATTATTCTGTAAATGAATGCTGCAGGAGGAGGGGGCTTCATGTGAAGGTGTATGTGTGGGTGCTAGAGATATACAGAATAATAAGGAATGCAAAAACAGCGGATTTAAAAGCAGGATTTGTACATTTCCACATGACACGCCGCTGCCTCTCTTTGGTACCAGAGCTTACCAGCGGTGTTAGGGAGGGTGTGATAATAAAACGAATTGGGTCCATGTAAATGTATGTGTTACAGAGGAAGTGATCTGTTCAGCCAGCCGAGAGAGGGAGCAGCTTATCGTTTGTGTTCAGATTACAGACGCGCATGTTTCAGACTGAAGCTAAAAACAGTTCGTAAGAAATACGGAGAGGGTCTGAACAGCTCCCGCTAAGGCTATCTGCAGCAGAACAATGCTGCAGACTAAGAATACAGCTAAAACAGGACAGGCTCAGCAGGAAGTCATTATGTGAATACACTCAATGATTTCACCAACTTGTTTTAAATGTCCATCCAGTTGCATTAAACGTGCCCATGTACATTATTCAAACAGAAGACGGTTCCTCTCAGATATAACCTGCATAATCACCTTTGAAAAGGAAGCAGCTCTGTGGCCTGTTGCAGCTTGATGTATTTGTATAATATTTGAGAATCCACTTCTTCTACTCCCACATTTACATTCAGTCTCTTATTAATAACCAATCACAGGAGAGCATTGTGGTTGGGTTGGCAACCAAAAGTGAAGCACCAAAACAAACATGGTGATGCCAACAGATGAACTTCACCAATTGCAGAAATATGGATCTGGGTTTTTTTTCAATGTGCAGAGGAAAGATGTGCTTTCAGCCAGGACCGTCAAAAATGTAACACGTGTAGCAGTCTATTCAGTGTTCAAGAGCTGTGCAGGTGTACTCATAGTGTTCAGGATGTGTGTAGCTATATTAAGTGTTCAGGATGTGTGTGGCTGTATTCAGAGTGTTCAGGATGTCTGTGGCTGTATTCACAATATTTAGGAAGCGTGTAGCTGTATTCAGAGTGTTCAAGACCCATGTGGCTGCATTCAGAGTGTTTAGGACGTGCATGGCTGTATTCAGAGACTTTAGGATGTGTGTAGCTCTGTATTCATAGTGCTACACATGATATGTAAATATCATTTATAATCATCATAAAAAGCACCCTCTTGTTCCATGTAACAGAACTCCAGAGTCACTTTGCATTAGCCGCAGCAGCAGGTCTCCCCCCCTCAGCTCACCTCATCTTCTTTACGGCTATGACAAATGACGAGACTCCAGCTCGATCTCCGTCTCATCATGTTATTGTGTTACTGTGTCCTTGTGTTATCGTGTTCGCTTTGGAGCAGATGCAACAAGTCCATAATTATGTCTGTAATTAAGCTGCAAACAAGCAGTGCCACGCAAGCACCTTTCAAACAATGAGTGCTCCCTTCATTTGCATCTGCTGTAAGCTTATTAATCATCTAACAGCCAATTAGCGAGCTGTTAGCATTGGCGGCTGCTGTGTAAATATATTCCTGGGTTAATTTCTTTCTCTGATAATAAAGTAAACATTACGAAAATTAACCTGTGCAAATGATGAATGTCACAAGTTGTGGCGAGCACTTGTGGGCAGGAAAGGAGGAGGGGAGAGATGCAGCGGTGGAACTGGGTGGGTGTGTAGCAGCCTTTACAACAATTTATGGGCTGTTCAGAAGCCTAGCACAGCCTCTTCTGTCATATAGATAATAAAACTTAGCACACCGAAGGGAGAGGAAAGGGGAGGTGGTGTAAGAAGGGGTTAAAAGAGTGATGGAGGGGGGAGAGAGGAGGAAGAGAGTGGTGGTGAGGAGTATGAGGGAGAGAGGGTGTGACGGAGAAGAGTGAGAGTGGAGGAGTGAGGGGGAAGAGGAGGGGGAGAGAGCAATGGAGGAGTGAGGGAGAGGAGGAGGGTTAGAGCAGCAGAGGTGTGAGGAAGAAGAACAGGGTGAGACAACAGTGGGGGAGGTGATGGAGGAGGATGAGAGACCAGTGGAGGGGTGAGGGATAGGAGGAGGGTGGGAGAGCAGTGGAGGAGTGAGGGAGAGGAGGAAGGTGAGAGCAGTGGAGGAGTGAGGGAGAGGAGGGAGGTGAGAGAGCAGTGGAGGGGTAAGGGAGAGGAGGGAGGTGAGAGAGTAGTGGAGGAGTGAGGGAGAGGAGGAGGGAGAGGAGGAGGGTGAGAGAGCAGTGGAGGGGTGAGGGAGAAGAAGAGGTTAAGGGAACGGAGGAGGGTAAGAGCAGTGGAGGGATGAGAGACAGGAGGAGCGTAAGTGAGCAGTGCAGGAGTGAGGGAGAGGAGGAGGGTAAGAGCAATGGAGGGGTGAGGGAGATGAGGAGGGTGAGAGTGCAGTGCAGGGGTGAGGGACAGGAGGAGGGTGAGAGAGTAGTGGAGGGATGAGGGAGTAGAAGAGGGTGCAAGAGCAGTGAAGAGGTGAGGGAGAGGAGGAGGGTGAAAGAGCAGTGGAGGGGTGAGGGAGAAGAACAGGGTGAGAGAAGTGGAAGGGTGAGGGAGGGGAGGAGGGAGGGAGAACAGGAGGGTAAAAGAGCAGTGGAGGGTTGGGGGAAAGGAGGAGGTTGACAGAGCAGTGGAGGGGTGAGGGAGAGGAGGAGGGTGAGAGAGCAGTGCAGGGGTGAGGGAGAGGAGGAGATTGAGAGAGTAGTGGAGGGATGAGGGAGTCGGAGAGGTTGAGGGAGCAGTGGACAGGTTAGGGAGTGGAGGAGGGTGAGAGAGCACTGGACGGGTGAGGGAGAAGAACAGGGTGAGAGAAGTGGAGGGATGAGGGAGAGGAGGAGGGAGGGAGAACAGTGTAGGAGTGAGGGAGAGCATGAGGGTGAAAGAGCAGTGGAGGGTTGAGAGAAAGGAGGAGGGTTAGAGCAGTGGAGGAGTGAGTTAGAGGAGGAGAGTGAGAGAGCAGTGGAGAAGAGAGGGAGAGGAGTAGGGAGGGAGAGCAGTGTAGGAGTGAGGGAGAAGAAGAGGGTAAGGGAGCAGTGTAGCGATGAGGGAGAGGAGGAGGGTGAGAGAGCAGTGCAGGGGTGAGGGAGAGGAGGAGGGTGAGAGAGCAGTGCAGGGGTGAGGGAGAGGAGGAGGTTTGGAGAACAGTAGAGAGGTGAGGAGGAGAGTTAGAGCAGTGGAGGGGTGAGGTAGAGGAGGAGGGTGAGAGGACAATGGAGGGGTGTGGGAGAGAAGGAGGGTGGGAGAGCAGTAGAGAGGTGAGGGAGAGGAGGAGGGTTTGAGCAGTGAAGGGGTGAGGGAGAGGAGGAGGGTCAGAGAGCAGTGGTGGGGTGAGGAAGTAGAAGAGGGTGAGATAGCAATGGAGGTGTGAGGGAGAGGAGAAGGGTGAGAGAGGAGGAGGGTGAGAGAGCAGTGGAGGGGTGAGGGCGAAGAACAGGTTGAGTCAGCAGTGAAGGAGGTGAAGTAGGAGGGTGGGAGAGCAGTGGAGGAGTGAGGGAGAGGAGGAGGGTGAAAGAGCAGTGGAGGAGTAAGGCAGAGGAGGAGGGTGAGAGAGCAGTGCAGGGGTGAGGGAGAGGAGGAGGGTGGGAGAGCAGTAGAGAGGTGAGAGAGGAGGAGGGTTAGAGCAGTGGAGGGGTGAGGGAGAGGAGGAGGGTCAGAGAATAGTGGAGGAGTGAGAGAGTAGAAGAGTGTGAGAGAGCAGTGGAGGGGTGAGAGAGAGGAGGAGGGTGAGAGAGCAGTGGAGGGGTGAGGGAGAAGAAGAGGGTAAGAGAGCAGTGGAGGGGTGAGGGAGAGGGTGTGTGATGGAGGAGGGGTAGAGATAGAAGTATTTAGAGCAGGATTTCATGAAGGGTAACTTCATTAGCAAAGTGTTTTTAGAGCAATGACTCAAACAGTGGAACAAGCTGTGCGTGGACCTCTTGTGGTTGTACTGAGCTAATTTCACTCCAGCTCTAGAGCCTGTTTAGTTTCACTGGGACATATCATGTAATATGTCGGAAGTACTCAGTTTTATTACTCACGTAAACATACGGGAGCCAAAAAATACTCAAGTAAATGTATCACATGAAAAAAAATATACTTAAGCAAAAGTATTAAACTACCCCTTGAAAAATGTACTTAAACAGTAAAAAGTATTTTGCACAGATTTTGAGGTCTAAGCTTCAAATGTAGGGATTTTGATAAGCTGAATTTTGTTCAACAGAAACAAATGAATATTTTTTTTTCTAGCTGTTTTAATTTCCATGTTTTTGTTTTGCTCAAATTATGAACATGTTAAAAATAAACCTTCAGCCTTTTCAGCTGGTCTCAGGCAATAATTAAAAAAAAAATACTTCTTTCAGTCCAATTAAAAAATGTAGTGGAGTAGAAAGTACATATACCTGCTCTCAAATGTAGTGAAGTAAAGGTAAAAAGTATCTATTTTAAAATGTATTTAAGTAAAGTACAGATGCCTAAAAAATTGTACTTAAGTACAGCATCTTACTACTTTTACTTCGTTACATTTCACCGCTGAAAATCATCCATATTTTATTATAATTGTTATCCACTATAGTTGTATTTAAAGTGCTTCATTAAAGAGGTGGTTATAGGGGGAGTGGACCTCTCTACCATGTTATAAATCTGTTCTCTCATCAAAATGACAGTTCTCCATGAATATCCAAAAATATGATACAAAACGGTACACAGCAACTTCGCAAACCTGATGTGACATGCAGTAGTTCCATTAGTGCTCTGAAGGGAGAGTGCTTTAGCGTAGAGAGCAAAGGGAGGGGGAAATCCATCAAAAATTATATTTATAAAACATGTTAATATGTTGTTTTGGGTGAATATATAGCATTTTCAAAACAGTAATAGGTAACATAGAAATCTAAATATGTTATGTGCTAGCGGTTAATACCCCATAAAAGTAAAATATTCCCTCTTGAAAAAAGATAATATGAAAAATAGACATAAGCCTCCCCTACTGACCATGTAAAACCATGTAAATATGATTAACAGAGTAGTGGGCCAGGAATGGGGGTAAGTGAAAACAGATATTTTATGACCTCTTAAGCCTCAAATGCAGGACAACATGGCATTACTAAAACATGCAAGAATCAATAAAGATGAGAGAAAACAGTTATAACACAGTTAAAAGCATATATAATACATTTCCTTTAAGCTGTGATGGGAGGAAAGTGAGACGGTTTGCTGGTGAGACGCTATTGGTACGTAGCAGCTGACGTGCTCAATATTCTATGGGAGGGTGATGCTAACTTTAGGCACTGCTCTGTCAGAAGCTCTAGTACACTTTAATCTCAGCTTTATTTTAACACAACCTGACCATAAAGATCTGACTTAGCTGGAATTACAACAGAGCTCATTTGTGCTATAAAACAAGTCTCTCGGACATAAAATTACAGTCACAAGCTTGCTAGCATACAACTGTTTTTGTTTTTTGTTTTTTTCAGTTACTCACTCTCAAATTTAGTTTGAACTGGTGTTTAAGAATTTTAAGAGTTTCAAACTCTTAAACACCACAAACACTTTTATTGATCACACGCTTATGAAAATGTGCTTTTTAAATTAATTTATTTAATTTTGTATATTTTTCTTAAAAATGTTTTGACAGTGCTTGCTAATGTATGCATGGTGTCTCCATGGTAACTACTGAACACTCCACCACCAACATTCTAGATGTTTCGTCATGTCACAAAAAATGGAATGTAAGTGTCTTTCAACAAATCACTCTTTGCTGCACACGTTGACATCTAGCTCCCCCAGACATATGCTAGGCTTACAGGATATCACTCATAGTGCGGCCTCTCTGGCTAAACTCACAACACAACAGCCCTAATGACACCCAGCACTTGCATCTATCATGGGTCTGCTCACAAACCCACCGACAACATGGACCTCCCCCTTCAGCCGCAACGCTAAAGCTAATCTGTGCGGCACAGACACGCCAAGGGAAAGAGGGGGAGGGGGGCAGAAGCTGTTGTCTCCTAACAGGAGGAAGCAGGCTCTGTGGAGGTGGGCACTGTGGAGGTGAGTGCTGTGGAGATGGGCACTCTGGAGGCGGGGTCAACAGGTCAATGGCAATTAACAAATAATGACAATAAAATAACTTCATGGATTCTGTTTAGTGTGTTTTGTTATGCTATTGGCAGATAATGCTCAGTGCAGGAATGTATTGTTGCAGGCCTGGGTCTACAGGGTACAAAAGCATCTACAGGGTACAAAATGGTCTATAAGGTGCAAAAGGATCTAGAAGAGTCCAAAAAGGGTCTACAGGAGTGCAAAAGAGTCTACTGTGGAACAGAAGATCTACAGGGGTGCAAATGGGTGCATTGCAACCTCAGTTAAAAGTGTTTAAAAGCTTTAAAAACCAAAGAGAGTTGTAATAGAAAATTTAATCTCTTCAGAATAAGATGTCAGCAAAATGGAGCAAACTACTTAATGAAACCAATTTATAATCCAGGATGTGTTGTGGGCCACATAACAATACAACATGGATAAAAGCTCATAAAGTTGAACCCATGATCTTCCATGCTCCCACACCCAGGAGGAGCACCCAGGAGGAGGACCCAAGAGAAGGACCCAAGAGGAGGACCCAAAAAGAGTACCCAGGAGGAACACCTAGATGGAGGACCCAGTAGGAGGACCCAAGAGGAGGACCCAAAAAGAGTACCCAGAAGGAGCACCCAGGAGAACTCAGGAGGAGCACCCAGGAGGAGCACCCAGGATGAACCAGGAGGGGTACCCAGGAGAAGGACCCAGGAGGAACACCCAGAAGGGGGACCCAAGAGGAGGACTCAGGAGGAGGACCCAGGAGGAGGACCCAAAATAAGCACCCAGGAGGAGTACCCAAAAAGGGGACCTAGGGTCCCTCTCCGTCTCTTTCCCTCGCCTTCCATCATTATCACTCATGTTCCTCTCCCCTCTTTCAATCTTTCCCTTCATCATCTTTTCTCTCTCTCCCTCTCTCAGCCTCTCTTCAGCACTCCCTCTCTCATAGGTTCCCCTCCTCTCCCTCTCTCTCACCTCTCTACTCATCCTTCCTCTCTCTACCCTCCCCTCACTTTCTCCCTCCCTTTTCTTCCCCTCTCCCCTCCCACCCCCAGTTGCGCAGAGCTGACAGCCTCCTTGAAACTGAGTGACACAGGGAGGAGGAGGCGGGCAGATGGAGGGATGGAGACAGAGGCACAGTCTGCAGTGTAAGGTGGGCCTGGCTGTGTCAGAATGCATTTACACAGGCTGTTCGGGCCCCTGTTATTTAAAGGACAAACTGGAGAGGTCCTCACAGCACAGCACAGCACAGTGAGCACAGTGCAGTCACATCACATTAGGGCCAGAGACAGGCTAATAAAGCCTGTGTCAGGGTATACAGCAGGCAGGAGCGGTTAGGAGCAGACAGGAGCAGACAGGAGCAGACAGAAGCAGACAGGAAGCAGACGGAACCAGGCAGGAGCAGACGGAAGCATATAGATGCAGGCAGGAGGAGGGGAGGACCTCTGGAACATGGTAAAGTTTGTGAATTACCGTAACCTTTAATTAAACATTTTTGAAGGTAGCCATGAGTTAAACAATACTTCATTTGTGTCATTTAACTTTAAAGAGGAGGCTGTGGATGGCACACCGAGCAGTTTTTAAATTTAAATTAATTTTTTTATATTTGTAACTTAATATTTTTGAGATTTTTACCAACTAAGAAGTGCAGCATGTGTTAGTGAGTTATTGAGATGTGGCTTTGTAGACCTGTGAAATGCACTAGAATGCAACACATTGCACAGTGTACAGTTTGTTCAAAATATCCCTCAGACAGACTTTAGACCCCGATACACTTAATACCACACTCACAACAGTAAATTCAAACAGCGACCAAAATCCCTGGTTACAAAATACTAATAAAATACCATGACCCATGTGGTCCTTTTTGGTAACTCCAGTCTAGTCTCTGTGGATCAGACACAGTTGACCTGAACCTTTCTCTCCTTAAATAACACCTCTGAGTCTGTGTGTTGAGGAGATTAATGGTTGTGGGGCGAGCTGAAGTGTCCTTTATCTTCCCCTATCATTAGCTAACAAGGTAGCTAAGCTCTGCACAGTCACAGCAACAACGGACAAACTACTTTGAGTTTACATTTTGCCATATGAAGCTAATTTGAGCTAAAAAAAAAAAAAAAGAAAAAAAAAAAGCAAAAGCTAAATGGACAAAAATCTGTCCAAAAAAGCAAAGAAACATATTTTGTCCATTGTGCTGCCCATAGTTCTGGCTCAGAGCCACTCAGTTTGAATGTGGAGGAAATGTCAGCCTGGAGCTGGTATGAAGAAACATCTCCCTCTGTAAAACACTATTCTCCTCATGTCAGCTGCATCAATGAAGACTTGGCACTGTGTTTTCTCCAGCCCTCCCCTCTGCAATCGATGGGAGCTATGAGTACTGCCAGGCCCATTTGAGCCGCTCCAAACTTCTGTCCTCTATTGTGGGAAACCATTGCTTAATATAGCAGTGGGCTGGGAGGCAGAGCGTACCAGAGCCCAGCGCTAGCCTCTGCGATTGATAGCAGCAGCTGCCCCAGCGCTATTGTTTCAAATGAGAAAAAAGTGCGGCTACACTAACACGCACTCAATACAGTCGTCTGGGGCCGGGGAGACGCTGAGTCAGGAGTCAGCAGTAAGTAATGCATTTGAGGATGGGGGTATAGGTTGGTTGTGGGTATTTATCACATTGTGGGGACTGCATTTTGTATACACACTTATCTTCTGGGGACCTGCCTCTTATGTGGAGAAACTCAAGTCCCCATTACGTAACACATATAAATGCACAGATCTGATACTGGTATCTGATGTCGGCACTGATACAGAAAAAAATTGCTGGACCGAATATCAGCTTCCAAATATTTACTGGTTGTAGTTGGCTCAGAAAATCTCAGAGTGCTTTCATGCTTTTATTTAGAAAACTGAGAATATTTTTTTATTTAACATGTGACCATTGTACCTTGACCTGTTTTTCCTCTTAGAGGCTCCAACGTGGAATATTTGAACTGCTATGTGTGAATTTAAACTCAGAAGACCAGCTAAGTATAGATAATTACTTAATAAATGTGAAATAAAACTGTTATTAAGAAAACACTAAGATTGTTCAAATTAATTTTAAATAAATGATCTCAATTGAGAACTATATTAAGGTAATGCTGGCTCCTAGATAGATTTCGAACTCTAAGTTAAACTGTTCATTAAATAGTGACTCATACACTTGACCTTGAATACAATCAAAAAATTATAATACAGCAGCTGAGAAGGTAATTTAACAAAATACTATAATATACCACAATGTCCCAGTTCACCACATTAAATCAATTGATAGTTCTAGAATAGTAAGGCACTTCAAGAAGAAGTAGATCCAAAAAAGGCTCAAGAAAACCAGTCTATCATTCAAGACATAATCAAGAAATGTGTTAAAAAAGGAATGATACATGGAGGAAAAGATGCAATTGCCCCCACAGAAGAGAAATGGAAAAACATCAAAAACTACTGTCAATTAAAGCCTACCCAATTATCGATACAACAAAGGAAATCTACATCTGTCTTTCCAATAAGAATGGATGGCCTACAAGTCATTTACCAACCATTCTCACTAAAGGACTGGAGTGCCCTAATGCTCACTCTACCAAAACTGACTAAAGGAGGTGTACCATGGATGAGAGCTCTCCTGAAACAAACGGCTGGAGATAAACTATGTTGGGGAGACATGCAAACTGCCCTAATCAAAGCTGCTAATGAAACAGTCGCTGAAAACATCAGAAAAGCCATAGAAAGAAGATTGAGAATGCGGCTACAGAACAACAATCCCATTCATACCTTCCGAGACGCCTTAGAGGGAGAACTCAGGACAAGGTTTCCATGTATTTTCACGGATGAGTTATTGTCTATACAGATGAGAGAAAATGAAGACTATTACAGCTAGCTTCAAGCAGCGTGCCACAAACCTATATCATGATGTTACAGGAGAACTAATTGAGCCAGGAACTGGTATGTCCGTCATGTTTAGGCCTGCTATGGTAAAAGGTATGCCTAACTCAGTTCAAGAAGCCCTACAAAATATAATGGGACTGTACAGTAAATCTGAAGAGGAATTTGATGCACATTGCAATCATCAAATGAACAAGTGGCAGAAGAAGAAGAAGGAGACTGAAGAAAAGAAAAAAAGAGTTGGAACTAGCTACTGTGAAGTTGCAATTGCAGAAATACCAAACTGAACTTAAAGAAGGAAGCAGTCAACACTTAACTGCTTGATGTTATTTTTGGGATTCCACAAGTCATAAGTCAATGAGTTTGTGAACAAATGAATGCCACTGTCAAGAGAAAACTTGCAAAGGATGAATAAAGTCGACCAAATCCAGACATCGCTGGAAACAGTGACCCTGAGGAGCAACCCTGACCACCTTCTGCCAATGGGGCTCCAGAGGAGGAGGACGAGAAAAGGGGGAGAAGAAGACAAAGGAGAGTATAGGCCATGCTTTTTGAAAATGTTCAATGTGTATTCTTGATTATCCTAATTATGCTAATTTCTGTTGTTCTATTGTGTTGGTACATTCCCCTTATCCATGGAAGTATTGAGAATGGCCTCGGACAGCAAAACAATCAAAACGACAGGCCACAATACAACCGAGTTGGCAACCGATAATACAGGTAAAAGACAATGGGCACTGAGTAAAGAGAGGGACACCAAAGCTAGTGTAGTGTAAAAACATTGTAGAGGGCGCAAATCAATTACTCAATGATGTAATCCTTCAGTCTGAGTTCATCTACATGCTGCCTCGATGTGTTACCCACTAAATTTTTAAAGTCTGTGCTCAACAGTTTGCTGTCACCACTCACTCACATAGTTAATATGTCACTTCAATCTGGAACATTCCCAAGTGCTTTGAAAACTGCGGTTATCAAGCCTCTCCTAAAGAAGAACAGTCTTGATGCCACAATATTGAACAATTATCGACCAATCTCAAATCTGCCATTTTTAGGCAAAGTCCTTGAAAAAGTTGTTTACCAACAGCTTATTAACTTCCTCGAAATGAACAACTCCTTTGATGTTTTCCAATCAGGTTTTAGACCCCACCACAGCACTGAGACTGCTCTTATCAAGGTGACAAATGACATCCGCCTGAACACTGATGCAGGCAAAGTCTCAGTCTTGATCCTGTTAGATCTGAGTGCTGCTTTTGACACTGTGGATCATGGGATCCTCTTACAGAGACTGGAGGACTGGGTGGGCATCTCTGGTAAGGCACTAAACTGGTTCAAGTCCTATTTAGAAAACAGGGAGTACTTTGTTGAAATTGGAAAATGTATATCAGATAAAATGTCCCTGACCTGTGGGGTGCCCCAGGGTTAAATCCTGGGACCCCTGCTGTTTAATCTCTACATGCTGCCGTTAGGCCAGTTAATGCGCAGCAATAATGTGTCTTACCACAACTATGCAGATGACACTCAGATCTATGTCTCACTAGCAGCAGGTGAATATGGACTAGTGGATTCACTCTGCCACTGCATCCAACAGATCAGTGTGTGGATGCAAAACAACTTTCTTCTGCTAAACTCAGACAAGACTGAAGTCATCATCTTTGGCCCACAGAAACATAGAGAAAATGTCAGCAGTCACCTCCAGTCTCTCTCTCTAAAACCTTCAAATCAGGCTAGAAATCTAGGGGTAATAATGGACTCAGACTTGAACTTTAACAGCCACATCAAATCAATAACATCTGCAGCTTTTTACCACCTAAAAAACATTGCAAAAATCAAAGGTATACTGTCAAAGCCAGACTTGGAGAGACTTATCCATGCATTTGTCTCCAGTAGGTTAGACTACTGTAACGGCCTGCTCACTGGCCTCTCCAAACGAGCCTTAACACAGCTGCAGTACATCCAGAATGCTGCTGCTCGGGTCCTGACTAGAACCAGGAAGTATGAGCACATAAGTCCTGTGCTCAGGTCTCTGCACTGGCTTCCTGTAGCTCAAAGAATAGACTTTAAAGCAGCTCTGCTTGTGTATAAGTCTCTCCATGGCCTAGGTCCAAAGTATATCTCCGACATGTTAGTGCCATATGAACCATCTCGCAATTTGAGGACTTCAGGGATCGGCCTCCTGCTGGTGCCCAGAGTCAGGGCTAAACATGGGGAATCAGCGTTTAAGTTTTATGCAGCTAAAACTTGGAACAGTCTTCCTGAAGATGTGAGACAGGCCTCTACTTTGACAATGTTTAAATCCAGGCTCAAAACGGTTCTGTTTAGCTGTGCATATGGCTGATAGGTTTTTATTCTGCACTCTTCTGTTTTAATGTTAATTTTATGATGATTATTTGTGATTATTTATGTTTTGATTTGTGTGATTTTAATGTCTTTCTTATTCTGTAAAGCACTTTGAATTACCTTGTGTACGAATTGTGCTATACAAATAAACTTGCCTTGCCTAATCCTTTAATATTATCTATTAAAAATCCAACATTTAATGACTCTGGAATATATTCCATAGGGTTCCAGTGTTCAAAAAATGTTTCTGTACCCTGCAATAGAAAAAATAAAGTTACATTTTGAAGGCTAAATCCAAACAACAATTTTGAAACCTAATAAACCTGCTCCAGAAAATGTTTAATTTCCCTAACCGAATCAATAGAAAATTGAAACAGGGCACGAAATGAATGAAAATGCTTGGCTAAAATGGGTACAGTATACTGCCCACACTTTAACCACAGAAGATTGCATTGTATGTACTGCAGCTAGACCACGATTGACCACCGCATCAATACCATATTCTAATGAAAAAGACCTGACCTGTATACTTAAACTCTTCACTAAAAAATCTTTTGATAAAACTGATGGATGCTATCACCTTCATAATAAACTACCAGTAGTAGCTTCAAAAGATGTACCTACATCCTGGACTAAGGGAATGGCTAAATGTACTGGTTTCCTTAAAGATACAAGTTATACATACGGACACAAGAAGTAATGACAAAAATGAAATAGAAAGTTTCACTAACCATTTCTGTAATCAGACTTTATCTTCTGATAATTATGGAGAATTGCTCTTTTAACTGATCACACTACTACTCGTGCAGATATTTGGTGGTTATGTGCAAATTTACTTTTTTATGCCATTCTATCAAAAACATGGTCAGGTGTTTGTGCACCAATTATGTTATTCTATTCACTATAGGTCCAGCAAATTCACTAAATTTAAAACAAACTCAATTGTCATACGGAGTTAACTCAAGACATAACCATGTATACAAGAGGTCGTTGTCTTATCCATCTAAACCCACACTCCAAAGAACCATCAGTATGTGGCATCTGAAAACACTTGTTCAAATTGGCTCCACAAAATGTTTGGTCCTTGGACTGCTACAATAGTATCTGTAATTACCACAATATTGACTGTAATTGCTATCTCAGTCATAATTGGATGTTGTGTCATCCCATGTCTCTGATCACTGGTAGAACGATTGATTGCCACTGCCCTGATAAAAAAAAGCTCCCTCGTCACAAATTTTCTATAGGGTCTCAACTCTCACGTCCCAAACCAATTAACTAAGTTTGGTCAAAACTATGGAGATTGATCTTTTGATTTAAAAGATATAAAATCCAAATTCTCCCAGAAAGTGCTCCTTGTTTCTTATTTGCTGTCTGAGAGTCATGTGTTGATTTATGTGTTATGTTAGCCTAAAGGGCAGGGATGTGTTATAATTGGGGTGGCTAAAGCTAAATCTAATATTTTACTCATATATGCGAACTTCTTTGTGTGAGTTTAAACTCAGAAGACCAGTTAAGCATACAAGTTTTGTTTACTATGTCCTCCACGAATCCTGATAACATGTTCATGTTTTTACCTACCAAGCTAATTAAGAGGATGTGACTCATGGCATTAGTATATAAGAGGCTACGTAGGCCATGGTAAAACAGGAGATGGTGACTAGAATCGACTTGAATTGTGCCTGAATCCACTCAAGCCAAAATAAAGAAACTGAATTCAGAATCTACTCAAGTCTACTGGACTCTCATTCTGGTTCGCCTCCAGGAGAAGCTGACAGGGGGCATGAAAACGTGTCCAGAGAGATGTGTGGCTGGTAGGTTTAAATAAGTGATAAGGTGTGGTCCTGTTTCAAAACTTAAGATCAATTTATCAATCAATACCCCTTTATTTGCCCCTGAGGGGAAGTTTGAGCATGCTGAGAAGTAAAATATAATCTCACTCAGGCAGGGTCATCAGATCCAGGGTCAGGGCAGTATGAGGCGAGTAACAGCCCTCAGGACAAAAGTGCCCCTCCTCTTTGTCTTCTGTGTCCTGCAGTTACAACAGTGTTCTCCAGGGGAAGCCAGGTGAGCTCTGGACACACAAGAGGAAAACCTCTCCGAAGCCTCTCGTGAGTTGCTGTGTTGTTTCGGTTGGTGACGAAATTAGCCAGTCCCTCAAAGTGTTTCCTCTGGAACGTCTCCTGCCATATTTCGTGTAAAAATCTATAGCATTTCAGAGCTAGCTGGCTGGTATAGCTATCTCCATACAGGGTCGCCATAAATACAGGAAAAACAAACTATTGAGATCACACAATCCAATAGTCCTTAACTTCTGTCCTTTGAACTACATAAGACAGACTACATCATGTCAAAATACCAAAACATTAAGTCAAAAATGTAAGATAAAAGTTTAAAACTGCTCCCTGTGCCTGCCATTCAGCCACAAGAGCAGCCAACCATGATCATGGCATTAACGGAACAAGATAACAGACTTATTTTCATTTCATTTAGGGTTTAGGTCTGGCTAGTAGTGAATATGGTTAAGGTTAGGATCACCTCCTTGTCTCCACAAAATAAATGTGAGTCAATGCAATGTCCCCAAGAAGGATGGAAACCCAATATATGTGTGTGTGTGTGTGGGGGTGTGTGTGTGTGCCTGCGTGTGGGTGTGTGTGTGAGAGAGAGTTTGTTGTTGGGTATGTATTTCAACGTGGAGACTACAATCTGTACAATTACTCACATGACGGGGATGTAGGAACAACATGGTAAAGTTCAGATATGGGTTAAAACATGTTCAGATTAGGGTTTACACTCCAATTAATGAATGTAAGTCTCTGTACTGTCCCCAAGAGGCATGGGAGTCTAGTGTGGGGGTGTGGGGGTGTGTGTGTGTGGGAGAGAGAGAGAGCGAGAGAGGTGGTCAAGGTCAGAGCACTTTCTCAAGTTCCAAAGCTCTTATTGATTCATTCTAAACGCCCTGTGGAAGATGAGTAGGTAGAGGATGCATTTACATTGTGGAGTTAGAAGCATTTACAGCACTGAAATGGTAATAGGATGGTAACTACAAGCGTACTTATGGAGGTTTCATGGTAAGTACTTTTGAAGACAGGGCAGATTAGTCTACTCCATGGTTACATTGTGGAACACAATAAATCAGACACGGGCAAACTACAGACACATGGCGTTTTGGTCTTATTAATCTGGCCCGCCGAATGTGACCAAATTATATAAAAATAGGTAAGTGTAAACCTTATTCAAAGTTTTTCTGCTGTGTTTATTTAACTGGAATTTAATAAATTAATTATTAATTCAATAAATGCATTTGGAAAGCAATTTGTACAATGAGCCTTGCATATTCATGCTTTGCTACATGTTAAAGGCCAAATCTCTAATATAATATATACACATTTGGACAAAATTAATGGTACTCTATGGTTAATGAAAGAAAAACTCACAATGGTCACAGAAATAACTTGAATCTCACTAAAGTAATAATGAATAAAAATTCTATGAAATTTAACCAGTGAAAGTCAGACATTGCTTTTCAATCATGCTTCAACAGAATTACTTAACAAAAAACCAAACAAAAAACCTCATGAAACAAGCCTGGACAAAAATGATGGTACCCCTAGAAAAGACTGAAAATAATGTGACCAAAGGGACATGTTAATCCAAGGTGTGTCCACTAATTAGCATCACAGGTGTCTACAATCTTGTAATCAGACAGTGGGCCTATAGATAAGGCTACAGGTCATCACTATGCTGTTTGGTGACATGGTGTGTACCACACTCAATATGGACCAGAGGAAGCAAAGGAAAGAGTTTCAGGTGATTAGAAAGAAAATTATAGATAAGCATGTTAAAGGTAAAGGCTATAAGACTATCTCCAAGCAGCTTGATGTTCCTGTGATTAGAGTTGCAAATATTATTCAGAAATTTAAGATCCATGGGACTGTAGCCAACCTCCCTGGACATGGCCGCAGGAGGAAAATGACAAATCAAAGAGACGGATTATATGAATGGTAACAAAAGAGCCCAGAAAAAATTCTGAAAAGATTAAAGGTGAACTTCACGCTCAAAGAACATCAGTGTCAGATCGCACCATCCGTCCTTGTTTGAGCCAAAGTGGATTTAATGGGAGACAACCAAGGAGGACACCATTGTTGAAAACAAATTATAAAAATGCCAGCTTGGAATTTGCCAAACTACATATTGACAAGCCATAAAGCTTCTGGGAGGCAAGGCAAGGCAAGTTTATTTGTATAGCACAATTCGTACACAAAGCAATACAAAGTGCTTTACAGAATAAGGACATTAAAATCACACAAATCAAAACATAAATAATCACAAATAATCATCATAAAATTAACATTAAAAGAGAAGAGTGCAGAATAAAAACCTTTCATTCATATGCACAGCTAAACAGAACTATTTTGAGCCTGAATTTAAACATTGTCAAAGTAGAGGCCTGTCTCACATCTTCAGGAAGACTGTTCCAGGTTTTAGCTGCCTAAAACTGAAACACTGATTCTCCATGTTTAGTCCTGACTCTGGGCACCAGCAGGAGGCCTGTCCCTGAAGTCCTCAAAGTGCAAGACGGTTCATATGGCACTAACATTTTGGAGATGTACTTTGGACCTAGGCCATGGAGAGACTTATACACAAGCAGAGCTGCTTTAAAGTCTATTCTTTGAGCTACAGGAAGCCAGTGCAGAGACCTGAGCACAGGACTTATGTGCTCGTACTTCCTGGTTCTAGTCAGGACCCGAGCAGCGGTTTTCTGGATGTACTGCAGCTGTGTTAAGGCTCATTTGGAGAGGCCAGTGAGCAGGCCATTACAGTAGTCTAACCTACTGGAGACAAATGCATGGATAAGTCTCCCTAAGTCTGGCTTTGACAGTATACCTTTGATTTTTGCAATGTTTTTTAGGTGGTAAAAAGCTGCAGATGTTACTGATTTGATGTGGCTGTTAAAGTTCAAGTCTGAGTCCATTATTACCCCTAGATTTCTAGCCTGATTTGAAGGTTTTAGAGAGAGAGACTGGAGGTGACTGCTAACACTTTCTCTATGTTTCTGTGGACCAAAGATGATGACTTCAGTCTTGTCTGAGTTTAGCTGGTGTCATGATGCCTGCACTTTCTGTATCCCTGTGTGCTCTCCCCCTCCCCTACCTGTCTGATTGCGGAGCTGGGCGGAGTTCCCAACTCCTCCTGTGCGCACCTGGAGCGCATCAGCGCAATCACCTCCACCTGCTGCCGAGTATATGAGGGCTCGACAGAAGACACTCAGAGCCAGATCGTCCGCGTGTTTAACGTGAATATTCCAGCTCAGTTTTGTATGTTGTTGCCTGCCGGCTCGTCTCTTACCGGATTTTGCTACCTCCCCAGATTCCTGCTCTCCTGCTCGTTCCTGCTCCTGACTCTGCGCTCCAGCTCCGGTACAGTCCACCCTTTGCCTTCGCTTCCTGTCCTGTCTTGGTCTCCGGCTTGCTCCCCGTCTCCTGCCCTGGCTTCCACTCTCTGGATTACTCCTGCTCGGTCCTTCCTGGTCCCGTTCCTGGTCCTGTCGTACTCCGGTCCTGGCTGTCTCTGTGCCCACTCTGGACTACCCCTGCTCGGCTTGCCCTGGTCTCGTCCCGATCCTGTCCTCGTTCCGGTCCAGGCTTTCCCATTCCTGCTCTGCACTACGCCCGTCTGGTCTGCCTCCCGCTCCCTGCTCCCCGTGTGTGATTAATGAACTATTGACTAGTATTTCTGCACAAACTGTAAATAAACACTGTAAATCTGCCCCGAGTCTGCACTCCTTGGTCCGCACCCGCACCTGCCATTACGACAGCTGGAGAAAGTTGTTTTGCATCCACACACTGATCTGTTGAATGCAGTGGCAGAGTGAATCCTCTGGTCCATATTCACCTGCTGCCAGTGAGACACAGATCTGAGTGTCATCTGCATAGTTGTGGTAGGACACATTATTGCTGCTTATTAACTGGCCTAACGGCAGCATGTAGAGATTGAACAACAGGGGTCCCAGGATTGACCCCTGGGTAAGGCCACAGGTCAGGGACATTTTATCTGGGACACATTTTCCGATTTCAACAAAGTACTCCATGTTTTCTAGATAGGATTTCCATGATCCCATGATCCACAGTGTGAAAGGCAGAACTCAGATCTAACAGGATCAATTCAATTCATTTATTTTTGTAACGCCCAAAATCACAACAACAGTTGTCTCGAAGGGCGTTCATGTTTTGGTTGATGGGGGAAACTGGAGTACCCGGAGGAAACCCATCCAGACACGGGGAGAAACATGAAAAACTCCACACAGAAAGGCCTGGTGACCCGGGGATCGAACCAAACCCTCTTGCTGTGAGGCATGAGTGTTGCCACTCAGCCACCGTGCCACCAACATACAAAAACAAAATAACAGGAAAAATCAGACAAAACAAGAAAAATCGGCCAGGCGAGGAGGAGGAAGACCAGACGAGGAGGAAGAGAGCCGGGCGAGGAGGAGGGCCAGGCGGGGAGGAGGGGAGGGTCCAGCTGTCATCGGGGCATCTGAAAGAGATACACTCCACAGGGGGAGTGGGACAGGGGACAATATGTGAATAGCATTGCTGATGACAAAATAGGACAAAGTAGAGGATAGTGCTCAGGTTGCCATACTTCCCCCAGCTAGTTATCTCCTACTGCAGCCTATCTTATCCCTCACTATGTAACCTGGTCATATGCTATACCGAAGAGGAAGGTTTTAAGCCTGGTCTTAAATACAGAGACTGTGGGGGCCTGTTTAACATCAGCAGGGAGTTGATTCCATACTACAGGAGCTTGGTAACTGAATGCTCTCCCTCCCACTGTACTTTTGGACACTCTAGGAACCACTAATAGTCCTGCATTCTGAGAGCGGAGTGCTCTGTTTGGCTGGTACGGGACAATAGCATCTTGCAGATAGGATGGGGCCATACCGTTTAGGGCTTTGTATGTCAGGAGGAGGACTTTGAATTTGATTCTAAGCTCGACAGGAAGCCAGTGCAGATATTTTAGTACAGGACTGATGTGGTCTCTTCTTTTAGTTCCTGTTAGGACTCTAGCTGCTGCATTTTGGACCAACTGGAGGCTCCTTATAGTACTTTTGGGGCAGGCGGCGAGCAGAGAATTACAGTAATCAAGTCTGGAAGTAACAAATGCATGGATGAGTTTTTTCAGCATCGTTTTTAGGTAAAATATTTCTAATTTTAGTTATATTTCGCAGGTGAAAGTATGTGGTTTTACAAGCTAGGTTTATATGGGCTGTGAATGAGAGATTTTGATCAAATAGGACTCCAAGATTAGTAGGGCTAGAAGCTATACTCACATTGTCGAGTGAGATTATCTGGTCCGACAGAGAATCTCTTTGACCTTTGGGACCAACGACAATGACCTCTGTTTTTTCAGGATTTAAGAGCAGGTAATTCAAGGTCATCCAGGTTTTGATGTCCTTCACACAGGCACTGAGTTTATCTATTTGATCAGTCTGATTTGGTTTCATTGATAAGTACAGCTGAGTGTCATCAGCATAGCTGTGAAAATTAATGCCATGTTTTCTGATAATGTTACCCAATGGCAACATATACAGAGTAAATAGGATTGGACCAAGCACAGATCCTTGTGGAACACCACAGGCTACTTTAGAACAGGGAGAGGTGCTCTGGTTTATACTAACAAACTGGTACCTATCTGATAGGTAGGATTTAAACCATTTGAGGGCGGTCCCTCTGATTCCAATGTCACATTCTAACCTCTGCAGTAGAATGTTGTGATCAATGGTGTCAAACGCTGCACTGAGGTCCAGTAGGACCAGGACTGAAGCCAGCCCAAGATCAAGACTGATACTTTGCCTGCATCAGTGTTCAAGCTGATGTCATTTGTCACCTTGATGAGCAGTGTCAGTGCTGTGGTAGGTAGTCTAAAACCTGACTGGAAAACATCAAAGGAGTTGTTCATTTGGAGAAAGTTAATAAGCTGTTGTTAAGCAACTTTTTCAAGGACTTTGCCTAGAAACAGCAGATTAGAGATTGGTCAGTAATTGTTCAATATTGTGGCATCAAGACTGCTCTTCTTTAGGAGAGGCTTGATAACCGCTTAAAGCTCTTGGGAATGTTCCAGATTGAAGTGACATGTTAACTATGCAAGTGACTGTTGACAGCAAACTGTTGAGCACAGACTTTAGAAATTTTGTGGGTAACACATCGAGGCAGCATGTAGATGAACTCAGACTGATGACAATCTCTTGGACAGTTTTGTCAGTTACAGGTGCAAAGTGAGTTAGCTCTAAGTGTCTAGGTGAGTGCTGGGTTGTTATTTATGTTGTGGAATTGATGGCATTTTTAATGCCCTAAACCTTGTCATTAAAGAATACTGCAAACCCATTGCAATTAGATGTGGAAATTAGTTCTAATGGCAGCAAAGCTGGGGGATTTGTTAATCTGTTTACTATTGCAAACAGGACGCAAGAGTAGTTACTTCAACTTCCAATAATATCAGAAAATTACCTCCCCCTGTGGGAGAACTGTGATTCTGTGGTTGTAAATGTGCATCTTTTCTCTGTAAATCTCATAATGAACCTGGAGCTTTGATTTGGACCATTCCCGTTCGGCCCTTCGGCACTCTCTTTTCTGTGCCCTGACTGAGTCATAATTCCTCCATGGCGTTTTCTGCTTATCTTTAACCATTTTAACCTTCATTGGGGCCAGTGGTGTCCAGAACATTCAAAACACTTGAAGTCACAGAGTTTAACAAATCATCAACATTAGAACATGATGCATTTTCAGTGTATCATTTACATGAACAGTGCACTTGTGTTATCAGTGCTTATTTTTGTGTCTCCTTCGAACAACTGCAGGACCAGCCGCTGGTTTGGGAATAAAAGACAGGTCAAAAAAGACACAGAAATGATCAGACAGAGCAACATCCACCACATTGACATTTGAAATATTAACTTCTTTTGTATTAAGCAGGTCCAGATTGTGCCCTCTGTTGTGGGTGGGCTCGCTGACATGCTGAGTCAGACCAAACGTTTCAAGGACAGAACTGAGCTCTTTAGCGTTTCTGTCAAACACATTATCCACATGTACATGACTAAACTATCAAAGTCAGTGAATACGACTGAAAGCATTTCAGTAAAATCATCAATAAAACTCAGACAGTGCTGGGGAGGCTTGTATATGACTAAGTAGAGAATGGAGGGTGATTGTTTTAACTCCATTTTAAAGGAAACATACCCAAAAGATGAAAACACCCCAAATGACAACCTGTGAGTGACCAGATTATTTCTAAAAAATGCACACACACCTCCACCCTATATGTATACTCATGTTTCAGAGTCAAATTTGAAGTTGGGTGGAGCTGATTCTACTAGAATTACATTACCTGTGTTTTTGTTGAGCCATGTCTCAGTTAAAAACATAAAATAAAACATAAAAAAGATTATAAGAGATCATCAAATCATTAATTAAAAATGATTTGTTACATAAAGATCTGACATTGAGCACAGCAAGTTTCAGATTAGTTTCAGTAGGACTGGATGTTATCTTTTTAAAGGGAATGTGAACAAAATTTTTCTGATTGGACAGCCTAACTGTCCTTCTGTTAATCAGTCTACGTGGTGTTGCTGTAGATATAGCTCCATCACAGAGCCTCAGCATGATATTATTTTTATCATGACTGTATGTCCGGAGACAGCAGAGGCCCTGTGTGTCCTACCTCGTGGTGATAACAGCTCTGGAGGAAGGCAGGGAAGAGCGAGGAGTTTAGGTGAGGGCCGAGTAGGTGGAGCAGGGGGGAGCGTGGGTGAGGGACCAGGTGAATGCCCGATAGATGGGTACGGGGAAGAATTCAGCATAGTTGATGCCAGAACTCTTGATTGCACTATATTGGGTGTGAGGGGAGCCATCTTAATTCCTGATCTGATGAGGCTTTCTAGATGGTTGGGAAGGGCCATGGGTGAAGGTAGGGAAGAGGAGTTCCTAGAGGGAGTAGCAAAGGGGACAGAGAGCTGGTCTGTGGGCGGGGAAGGTGATGGGGGTGCTGCTAGGACTGAAAACTCTTCTGGGGCTGTCACAGACAGGTTCAAGGCCTGTGACGAGGGCCCTGGGGGGAAGTGATGCTGGAGATGCATGCTTCACTTGGGAAGGTGGTGGTGCTGAATCTCTTGCTGGGGCAGATGGTTGTGGTGCTGATGATGACTTCTTTGCTGGGGAAGATGTTTGTGCTGCTGGTGGTGACTCCTTCGCTGGGGGAGGTGGAGACCCTGGTCAGTAAGTGACAAAATCAAACCTGCAGAAAAAGAGTGACCAGTGGGCCTGTCGTGAATTCAGACCCTTAGCGGACTGAATATACTCCAAATTGTTATGGTCAGTCCAGACCAGGAATGGATGCACTGCCCCCTCCAACCAGGGCTAGCTCCACAGCTAGTAATTCTTGGTCTTGCACATCGTCGCTCCTCTCGGCTGGGTCAGACGGCGTGAGAAAAAGGCACAGGGGTACAAACGGTTGTGCGGGAAAACAGGATGGCTCGTAATTTGAAGCGGAGAACGGCATCCCTCTCTTTGCCACCTTCGTAGGCGGTTATTGATCCGGTTTTGAGGGAAATTAGAGACTTAACGTCTGGGGGTTCATCTCGAGAAATGAGTTCATCTTTCAAATTGTCGTTAAGCCTTTTAACAAAGACAACTCTTAATGCGCTGTTGGCCCAATCCACATCCGCCGCTAATGTCCAAAATTCAATGGTATAGTCCGCCACAAACCTAGCTCCCTGAACAAGGCTTAACAGGTAGAGAGAGGCATCCACTAGATGATGAGGATGGTCAAAAAACAGTTTAAATTCCTCCACAAACCCATCACAAGTCATCTGATCAAAAGCGGAGTTAGCAAACTTAGCCTCAGCCCACTGGAGTGCTCTCCTTCTCAATAGTCCACACAAGTACCATATCTTAGCTGAGTCTGCTGTAAAACAGGCTGGATGTTGTAGGAACATGGAAAAGCATTGAAAGAGAAAACCACGGCAGAGGCTAGGCTGGCCTGAGTATGGGTCCGGATCCGTGCCTCTTGATTCAAGGGAGCGTGGCACTGTGGAGGTTCCGGCGGCGGTGGCAGCAGCCCTGGGAGCCAGTGACTGAAGGGAGAGCAATGAGGAAACCTAGTGGGTGAGCTGGGTAACTTGCTGGGTCAAAGATTGATTGCATTCGAGCAAAGTCCGGATACTCTGTTCGTGTTGACCAATAATTATTCAATGATGTGAAAACACCCGGAGTAACGTTTGCTCTGGTCCTGAGTCGGCTTGGTCCATTTTGGCCAGATCGTTCTGTCATAACATCCAGACAGACCAAAGAGTTTATTTACAATATAAATGTGAAAGATGGTTTGCAGAGCAGGTGGCGAAGGGCTGGGTCGGCGGGTGACACTCTGGCAAGGGACAAGATGAGCTGGATCACAGGCAGCGGTGCACGGGTAGTCCAGGGGGCAAGATCTGACAAAAAACAAGAAAGTCCACAGAGCATGAGAAGCAAAATACAAAAAAATGAGACCTAGCTGACAGTACCACAAGGGGACACTGACGATCTGGTGGCAAGTGTAGGCCGTGTCCCAATTCGCCCACCTGGCCTTAGAATCACCATTCGAAGTGTGGTTCGAAGGGCAGTTACGTAATTTCCGGCGCGACAAGGGCTGTCCCATTTCATGTCGGGCGCATTCAGTAGGGTGCTACTGAATGCGCCTGACAAACCTGCCCTTCCCTTTCCACCGTTTCCATGGAGATCGGACGTAACCGAGTGGCAGTGCTAATCAACCTTCTCTGCCTGGACCGAATTGACAGTGCTGAGATTGAGGTGTTCATCTTCTGGCTGGTATGTGGGGCCCTCTCACCGGGTGCTGCTCCACTGTCCACCACATCGTTCATGGGCTGGGTTTGCAGGGCTGGCTGGGGCAATAGATGACTGGCATGTCACTATCGAGAAATCGGAAACAATATTGATAGTACTGGTCATGTTACATCACATCTATTTACAGTCACAGTGTTTACAGGTAATCACCCTGAAACACTTTCAATAACAATTTGAAACTTGCTATTCTGTAAATACCTAGATATAATCATGATCCATGGGCACCTCCTCTAGGGCAGAGACCTCAGCACACAGCTGGTCCCGCCACTGTCCTCCAGCGATGGCCTCCACTTCATTGTTCCCCTCGTCCTCCACTACATTTTCCTGTGGCTCGTCCTCCAGGGCCACGATGTCTCCTGCCCCAAGGCAGATGTTATGGAGGACGGCACAGGCAGTGATGACCTATGACAAGAAAATATGATTTTGTCTTTCATCATCACATCTTTCATAACATTTAACATTTCACTTACATGTGGTGCAAAAGTGTGGTAGACCTCCAGCGCATGAAAAAAGATGGCCCTGAATCTTGTTTTCATCATTCCAAAGGCATGCTCAATAATTGAACGTGCCTTGGAGTGATGAAAATTGAAGCGTTGGGCTCCCACACCTTGCACTGGCCACTTGTAGGGAGTGATGAGGGGGAGTGGATGCTGGAGACAGGAGTACCCTCCATCTCCGAGGATGAAGTGCCCTGGAGGAGGATACAGTCCTCTCTGGTACAGAGGACTGTGTCGAAGCACTCTGGCATCATGAACAGAACCAGACCATGCCACGTAGGTGTCTATGAAGCAGCCCTGATGGTCACAGGCAGCCTGAAGGATAATGCTGGGAAAGAATTTCCTGTTTCTGTAGCTCTGACCATCAGGGCCGCTGGGTGACCTGATTCTTACATGGCAGCCATCTATTGCCCCAGCTGCTCCCCTAAAGGCCCTGTGCCTCGCCAGCCGTGCAAACCCAAGGGTCACTGTCTCAATGTCATCATTGGTAGGGAGGTGGATAACTTTGTGACGCAGGGCCACCACCTCCCCAGTGACCCTGTGGACGATGCGGTGGACAGTGGAGCATGGTATCCCAAACACTCGGGAGACCACCCGGCATGATGTCCCACTTGCCAGCTAGAAGAGAAAGACCAAGACCTCGAGCTCAGCACCCCATCCATGCCGTCGGTCCAGCTCCAGAAGGTGCATTTGCACTGCCAAGGATTCCCTGCTCAGCTGAAAGTCAGGCCGTGTGTCTTCATGATTAAAGAACCTTTCCAGCACTGGGACACTCAGGTTAATTCTGCAGTACATTCTTCGGGGCTGGTTTGGGGAAATAAACAGTTATATTGAATAAAGGTATGTGCAGTTATTCACTGAATATAATAATAATAATACATTATTATGATTACAAGTTATTATTGCAGTAATAACAATAATAAGCTGAATTTAACTGGCGTGGCATAGAAGGTAAACAGCACCCTCTACTGGTATTAAAATGATTTAGCCATGGATCAAATCAAACCTCTCCCAAATACCGGACCATTAAAATACACAACATCCCACTTTGTACAACAAATAAGTGTTGGTTTATAAACTCTGGTTTATAAACTATGAATGTTAAAATGATCTTGGTTACCATTGTCTCTGTTATAACGTTTTAAGAAGGTATATTTAGTTAAAGTTATGAAGTAGCTACAATAGGGAAAACAATCACCTGGAACCTATTGATATTACACAGAAAACATGAATTACTTACTTCATTCAATCTAAAAAAAACTGAACGCCTGCGACGGCGACGCCTAGACTCTTCTTCTATTAAATTCTGATCAATGAGCAATAAAAGTATCATTGATTTTGTGTCCATTTTACACCTTTGCTCAAACATCAATGGCGTGTAGCTAATTCATCACCAGCCGTCACCTTTTGTAGGCATTACGTAACTACGTAACGTATGCTCAAAGACAGCGGTGGAAGTGCAGTCCATGATGTAGGCCCATCACACTTCAGCAAGATGAGTCCCACTACACTGAGGAGGGCAGATTCTCGACTGGAACCTTGAAACTACACTTTGAAGAGTACTTCGAAAGGACCCTTCAAAGGGTGCATTTGGCGAATTGGGACACAGCCGTAGAGATCCACAGCCTCTTAATACTCCCCAGGTGAAGGCTTGATTGCTTGATGAAGTGCAGGTGTGAGGAGGTAGTGCTGGAGTCCCCACCCAGCTCCAGGCATAGGCTGTGTCCCAATTCGCCAAACTGGCCTTAGGATCACCATTCAAAGTGTGCATCGAAGGGCGGTTATGTAATATCCGGCGCGACAAGGGCTGTCCCATTTCAACACACCCTACTGAATGCGGCCGACAAACCTGCCCTTCCCTTTGCACCGTTTCCATGGAGATCGGACGTAACCGAAGCGTGCATCCGTGCACACTTCATTCTATATCCCATCATGCACCGCGGCTACGCAAGAAAGAGAAGAAAATGGAGTCTGTTGCGCAATACACATTCAAATGTTCGTACTGGTTTACCTCATCTACAACAGTGTGACATGAAACTTTTAAATCTGAATAAAGATAAGTACAGGCCGTGTGTTTGATGATTAAAAAGGAGGAGAGTTACATGGAATAAAGGAATGTGCAGTTATTGCTAGACAATAAGAAGACATTATTATCATTAGAAATTATTACTGCAATAAGAATTATGTAAGAATGTTCGTTTCTATTGTAAGCGTCAAAGACCAAGAGACTGAAACGTAAAGTCAGAAGGGTTTAATGAGTTGCACACAGGTAATGTGAACAATGAAGCAACGGACTCTCAGGAAAGGACAGAATAGAGTCCTGAGACGTGAGACACAAAATCTTCATGAGTTCCGTACATTCCATACGTCTGCGCCCCTCGTGGGCACGTGTCATTTACCTTCGTGTTAGTAAATCAAGATACTAGCTTGATGTAGCGCTGCACTGCTAGAAAATACCTTATAATAATCAGATGGAAAGAACTGGCATGGCATAGAAGGGAAACAGTGCCCACTACTGTTATTAAAGTGGTGTAAACACTGGCCAAAATACCGAACCATTAAACTGCAATATCCCACTTTATGTACAACTAATAAGTATTCTCTGGTTTATAGGCTATGAATGTAAAAATTATATTGTTACCCCTGTCTCTGTTATTACGTTTTCACAAGGTATAATTTGTTTAAGTTATGAAGTAGCTACAATTGAGTAAAAAAATCACCTCAAACGTTATATTTGCCTATTGAATCAGAATCAGAATCAGAATCAGAATCACTTTTATTGATCCCCGAAGGGAAATTCTCTTAGTTACCAGATGCCACAACCACAGGATAGAATTTAAGAATAAAAATAAAAAGTAATTTAAATAAGAATAAAATTTGTGCAATAAGAATAAAGTGTCATGCAATAAGAAATAAAGTGTCAGTGTTTCTAAAGTGTCAGTGTTAAACAAAATAAATAAATAGATCACCTCACAAAAATCACACACTATTTACATCTATGTACAAAGTGGAATATTGGAGTATTGAAGTGTTTGGTTACAGAACGGAGTTTAACAGTTTGATGGCGACAGGCAGGAAAGATTTCCTGTGTCTCTCAGTGGAGCAGCGTGGCAGTAACAGTCTGTGGCTGAACGAGCTCTTCAGATTGGCCAGCACCTCGTGGAGTGGGTGGAGGGGAGAGTCCAGAATGGTCCTGACTTTGGTCAACATCCTCCTGTCTGACACAACAGTCAGAGAGTCCAGCTCCTCCCCCACAACATGACCAGCCTTCCTGATGATCTTATTGAGCCTATTAGTGTCCCTCACGCGCAGACTGCTGCCCCAGCAGACCACAGCGTACATGATGGCACTGGACACCATAGACTCATAGAACATCCTGAGCATCGTCCTGCAGATGTCAAAGGACCTCAGCCTCCTCAGGAAATAGAGGCGGCTCTGGCCCTTCTTATAGACTGCGTCCACGTTTCTGCTCCAGTCCAGTTTATTGTCCAAGTACACTCCCAAGTACTTGTACTCCTCCACCACGTCCACACTGACCCCATGGATGGAGATGGGAGTCACAGCCACTTTGGTCCTCCTCAGGTCCACCACCAGTTCTTTTGTCTTGGTCACGTTGAGTTGAAGGTGGTTCTTCTCACTCCACGTGACAAAGTTGTCCACAACAGTCCTATACTCCCTCTCGTCACCACCGCTGATGCATCCCACCACTGCAGAGTCATCAGAAAACTTCTGAAGGTGGCAAGTCTCACTGCAGTAGCTGAAGTCCGTGGTGTAGAGAGTGAAGAGGAAGGGAGAGAGGACTGTCCCTTGTGGTGCCCCGGTGTTGCTGACCACTCTGTCTGACACACAGCCCTGTAAACGTACATACTGTGGTCTTCCAGTGAGATAGTCCACAATCCAGGACACCAGGGAGTCCTCCACCTGCATCACCGCCAGCTTCTCAGCCAGCAGAGCCGGCCTGATGGTGTCAAAGGCACTGGAGAAGTCAAAAAACATGACCCTCACAGTGGCAGCCGGTGTGTCCAGGTGGGGGTAGACTCTGTGGAGTAGGGTCAAGATGGCGTCATCTACTCCGAGATGGGGCTGGTAGGCGAACTGGAGGGGGTCCTGCAGATGTTGGACCCTGGGCCTCAGCTGCTCCAAGACTCCATTGATATTCAATCTAAACAGAAAGAAATGGCTGTGACGACGACATCTTGTGCGGTCTGTGGTGTAGGCCTGTCCCACTTCAGCAAGATGGCGGCTACAATGAGGAGGGCAGATTCTCGACCGGAACCTTCAAACTACACTTTGAAGAGTACTTCGAAGGGACCCTTCAAAAGGTGCATTTGGCGAATTGGGACACGGCCCTAGACACAGAAGGGAGGAGGAAGACAGCACAGAAACACAAGGGCTGACAGGATTCATGACAGCAGGTAAATTCCCGGATCAGAATGCATGGGTGAATGGGGCTCAAGAAACAGTTCACAGTAATAATGTGTAAAAGGAAAACATATTATCCCTGCTACCATGCTGTTTTTTTCATTACTGTGAAGAAAAGTACAACAGAAGAATTTGGTTACCCCCCCAAAAAAACTTACATTTCTATAAGTAAAACTGTATGTTTTAAAATTGTTTTCTCAATTCTTTATTACGCAATACTTATGTAAACTAAAAACAACATTTTTGAAATGTATGTTTTTGCTAATTATATTTTAAAGGTCCTATATTGTGTCCAAGTGACTATGCCGAGTTGGCCACATACATGACAGACACGAGTTCTTTTCACTGATGTTAACGTTTATTCTTCACAGTCCACACTGTAGAACTGGCAACATAAACATACAACATAAAACATGGCTCATATTACAGATTCAGTCTACACAAAATTACATATAACAAAAAAAAATACGTACCACTTTGGCCTGCTAATGGGACCTGAAAACCTTAAATTTCTTATTTTCTTACTTGTCGTAAATAGTGCTATTGGCAGGACTTCGCACGACCCAGAAACAGGAAGTAGTTTCACGACCTTAATGAAGACTTACAATGAAACTAAACATTTACAATATTGCTACAAATGAAAAATTATCACCATAATGGTCTTATAAATGATTAATAAATAAATGAAAATTAAATGAAAGAAAACGAGCCAAGCAAATTCTCTGTAGGATTACAAAATGTAACAGCACCATCTACTGGTCAAAAGGTGAACTGTAACAGGTATAATTAACCGTTACATTGACTCCTGCGAATTTTAAGCCATGTTAGAACATTGTTGTGTTTTGTTCACACATGTTTGTCCATCAACTTTATTATTAGCCTGTCTACATCTCCAAAGCTCAAAATACTTTGTTTCACCTTGCGTTGTCATGAAGCGGTAGTTTTCAATTTAACAAATCATTGTAAGAATGAAGACCTTTTGCTGCTCATCCAAGCTGCTTATATTTATCTGAAGGGAGGGGGCTAACTACACTGAAATTGTAAACATCTAACTTCACATCTAAACTTCACAGACAACTTAACAGCTCCTTTTACCTTTTGTTTAGTAGAGATTGGCAATTCCAGGGGTGAAATTATCCAAATGATTGTTCTTAAAAACACAGCGGTGTTTATGTGTATGTATGTGTATATATATATATATATATATATATATATATATATATATATATATATATATATATACACACACACACACACACACAACAGCCTGACATACCTGATGTGCAGTAGTTTCATTAGCACGATGCACGCTGACTGTGTTGTGATAGCGCTCTGAAGGGGGTGATACTTAGCATGGAGAGCAAAGGGAGCAGAGAATCGTCAAATGAATGACGAAGTTATAAAACATGTTTATAAGTTCTTTTGGGTGAATATATATTTTTCAGAACTATAAAAGCTAACATGATGATCTAAATAAGTGTTAACAGTTAATAGCACATAGAAGTAAAATACCTTCCTCACTACATGATTCCATAGCTTCCATATATTTGTTTGAAATGTTATATAAAATGTGGAGGCATAGAGAAAAGAAATAATAATTAGAAGGTGTATCCACACATTTGACGGCCTTTTAGCATGCACTGTTACCCTGTCTCCTTCGTGTTTGCAGTATAATGGTGCATTCACACCGGGGTGTCAAGAACACGCTGGACGCCTCTAGTTGGGTGCCTTTGCATTTGAATGCAGACGCCTGTGATGCGCATCTTGTGGTGCGTTCACACCAGGGTGTCAGGGGTGTCGAGTTTACATTTGAAATCTGTGGTGGATGCTCGTCTTGGGCATCCTGCATTTTTGTGGCGCGTCTTCAAGCGTCAGAGCGGCGTGAATCTGGCGTTGGTTGTTCGGACGCTCAAGATGCGCGTCCAAAAGTTGAAAAAGGTGAACTTTTTGGCGTTTGACGTGCAGCGTCAACCAATCAGAGACCACGCTCTAGTGACTCAAGGTGCGTTCACACCGGGGCGCCAAGGACTCGCTGGACGCCTCTATTTGGACGCCTGTAAATTTGAACGCAGACCCCTCCTCCGCATGTCTTGGACGCGCATCCAGATGGTGCGCGCCCAGATGACGTCATCTGCACACTCCACTATTTTTCCGGTCTGTGCACAATGGCAGACCGAGCTCAACTGATCATCCTCCAGATAAGGTCCTTTTTGTCCCAAGACAAGAGCTATGAAGTTGGCAAAAGAGCGGCGGCAGACAGGTGATCTGTGCCAAACGTCAAGGTCAGAGATACGCTGCTGCTAGGAGACGGTGCTATCAGAGATGTGACTCACAGAGGAATCCAAACTTGCTCGTACCCCAGTCACACTGTCTCTGAGATTACAAAACTCCTCCCAAAAGTTTTGTCAACATACCAAGGAGCTAAACAGCTGATTGTGCACATGGGTACAGTTGACACCGGAATGAATCAGACTGAAATCTTGAAAAAGAATTTCCTTGAATTATTTGAGGAGCTTGATAAAGTGGAGGTTAAGTCTTTCATCAGTGGACCTCTTCCTAGCATAGAGAGAAGGAAGATGAACAAATTTACTCGGCTGTTTCAGCTGAACACATGGCTGTTTAACACGTGTGCACACTACATTGAGAACTTTGATCTATTCTGATCTATTCTGGAAATGAGAGGACCTGTTCAAGGGAAATGGCCCGCACCTGACCAGAGGTGGAGTGAGAGTGTTGACGGATACCTCCTCCACGCTCTGAGGCACCAGCCTGGACAGGGTCCTGGGCCAGTGAGAGAAAAGAGGAATGAGAGAAGCATTCCTGCTGCACCAACCAGAGACCGAGCCAATGTGTCAGCACCACCAGCAGTGCCACAACTACAACCACCACCTCCCCCAGCGAAGGATTCAGCAGCACCACCACCTTCCCAAGAGAACAAATCACCATCACCACCACCTTCAAAAGTGAAGGATGCATCTCCAGCATCACTTCCCCCAGGGCCCACATCACAGGCCTTGAACCTGTCTGTGACAGCCCCAGCAGAGGTTTCAGTCGCAGCAGCACCCACATTACCTCCCCTGCCCACAGACCAGCCCTGGGTCCCCTTTGCTACGTCTAGTCCCTCTAGGGACTCCTCACTCTCCTTTTCCTCCCCACCTTCACCTATGGCCCTTCCCGACCATCTAGAAAGTCTCATCAGATCAGGAATTAAGATGGCTCCCCTCACACCTAATATGGCACGATCGAGAGTTCTGGCATCAACTATGCTGAACTCTTCCCCGTACCCACCTATCCCCCCTCGTCTTTCACCCAAACTCTCCTCTGCACCGCCTCCTCGGCCTTCACCTGATCCCTCACCCTCAACCAAACTCCCCCCTGCTCCTCTTTGGCACTCACCTGGTCCCTCACCCAAACTCACCCTTCCCTGCCCTCCCCCAGAGCTGTTATCAACAAGAGCTAGGACACACAGGGCCTCTGCTGTCTCAGGACATACAGTCATGATAAAAATAATATCATGCTGAGGCCCTGTGATGGAGCTATAGCTACAGTTACACCACGTAGACTGATTAACAGAAGGACCGTTAGACTGTCCAATCAGAGACATTTAGTTCACATTCCCTGTAAGAAAATAAAATCCAGTCCTACTGAAACTAATCTGAAACTTGCTGTGCTTAATGTCAGATCTTTATGTAACAAGTCCTTTTTAATTGATGATTTTATTTCGTCTTTTAATCTTGATTTTATGTTTTTAACTGAAACATGGCTCAACTAAAACACAGGTAACACAATTGTAGTGGAATCAACTCCACTCAACTTCAAATTTGAATCTGAAACACGACTAAACAAAAAAGGTGGAGGTGTGTGTGTATTTTTTAGAGATAATTTAGTTACTCACAGATTGTCATTTGGGGTGTTTTCATCTTTTGAGTATGTTTCATTTAAAATGGAGCTAAAGCAATCCCCATCCATACACTACTTAGTCCTATACAAACCTCCCCAGCACTGTCTGAGTTCTTTTTACTGAGATGCTTTCAGTCATATGCAAAGACTTTGATGGTTTAGTCATTACATATGATTTTATTGTACATTCAATTCAATTCATTTTATTGTTGTAACGCCCAAAATCACAACAACAGTTGTCTCGAAGGGCGTTCATGTTTTGGTTGATGGGGGAAACCAGAGTACCCGGAGGAAACCCATCCAGGCACAGGGAGAAACATGCAAAATTCCACAAAGAAAGGCCTGGCGACCGGGGATCTAAGCAAACCTTCTTGCTGTGAGGCATGAGTGTTGCCACTCAGCCACCGTGCTGCCTACATGTGGATAATGTGTTTGACAGAAATGCTAAAGAGCTCCGTTCTGTCCTTGAAACCTTTGGTCTGACTCAGCATGTCAGCGAGCCCATCCACAACAGAGAGCACACTTTGGACCTGCTCATTACAAAAGGAGTAAATATTTCAAATGTCAATGTGGTGGATGTTGCTCTGTCTGATCATTTCTGTGTCTTTTTTGACATGTCTGTTATTCCCAAATCAGCGGCTGATCCTGCTGTTGTTTGAAGGAGACACATAAATGATAAAACAGGTGCACTGTTCATGGAAATGATACACTTTGAAAATGCCTCATGTTCTAATGTTGATGAATTGTTGAACTCTGGTCCTGACTAGAACCAGGAAGTACGAGCACATAAGTCCTGTGCTCAGGTCTCTGCACTGGCTTCCTGTAGCTCAAAGAATAGACTTTAAAGCAGCTCTGCTTGTGTATAAGTCTCTCCATGGCCTAAGTCCAAAGTACATCTCCGACATGTTAGTGCCATATGAACCATCTCGCACACTGAGGACTTCAGGGACCGGCCTCCTGCTGGTGCCCAGAGTCAGGATTACACATGGGGAATCAGCATTTAAGTTTTATGCAGCTAAAACCTGGAACAGTCTTCCTGAAGATGTGAGACAGGCTTCTTCTACTTTGACAATGTTTAAATCCAGGCTCAAAACGGTTCTGTTCAGCTGTGCATATGACTGAAAGGTTTTTATTCTGCATTCTTCTCTTTTAATGGTAAATTTACTATGATTATTTGTGATTATTTGTGTTTTGATTTGTGTGATTTTAATGTCTTTCTTGTTCTGTAAAGCACTTTGAATTACCTTGTGTACGAATTGTGCTATACAAATAAACTTGCCTTGCCTTGCCTATTTTATTTGTATATTCTATAACGCTGGTTTCACACAAATGCAACAACAGTAGACCTATTTGCAGTAGCAAGAATAGATATCTCAAAATGATTAACACATTTCTAAGCTACTTTTAATTGCTAATACGTGAATACAAAATAAGTTATTATTATTGCACTCAGAATTATTAATATTTATATGTCCTAACCAAAGACAGATGGACAGGCGCCCGCAGCTGGAATTGAGTGCCTGCAGTTGGTGTCCTGGTAGGTTATCTGTGCACCAATGTGGGAACTGGGCCTGGGAAAAATAAAATTTCTGCTGGAAGCGGTGATCATCCAGACGGAGCTCCTGGAGCAAGTGATGGAATTTGCCAAACTCGGAACACCTCTTAACTATATCATGGACCCAGACACACCGCCGCCAAGCCGATCGCCTCAGTTGATGACTTTTTTTGTAATAAATACACCAAAGCTACTCTCTCAACCAGGTCTGTCATTGTACACCAAATGAGTGGGAAAACACTTGCAGTAAGTGTGCTGTTCACCCCACATAAAAACACAGGTGAATCTATGCAGCTCTGCTTGATCTCCTCCGCAGCTGTCTGACGCCACCTACATTTCACGATGCCTGGCCGCCATGTTGGCTCAGAAGAATCAAAGCAGACTATAGAGAGGAGCAGGCATAGATTTGCGCCCGCAGGCTCATGACTAATGAAAGAACGAGAGGGAAATGATGGCGCTGTAGGGACTGAAGCTAATCGATAGACTCCCTGTGAAGAGCGCGAGGTTGGGGAGAGAAGCTTTCGGCACACCTAATTTCGCCAATCAAATGTACCTGCAGAAGATGGATTAGCCCCTACATCTTACATAAGAAGTATTGAATCCCACTATAGAACTTTTGAGGTGTAGTGATGAGAAGTTGTAGGTAGGTTAAATAGAAAAGTTGAGATAGTCTTACTGGTATTACAAATCTAACCATACCAAATAGACTATATATATATATATATATATATATATATATATAAGCAGTTAGATCAAGTGTTTTACTGTCCAAGAAAAAGGAAGTGCACATTAGCATGCTAATTGTTGTGAGCAGTACTGTGATTGCTAAAACCCCGCTCTTGTGTAGCAGAGTTTTTGCAACTGTAGACTGTAGAAGTTATAATTTAGCAATTAGTTGATTCAGACTTAGTAACCACTTAAGTAATGGGTGAAAGTTAGGAGTTTTATGGTCTGAATTAATTCGTTACTAAGCCTGAATTACTCTTGATAAACTAATTGTTCAATATGAATTAAGTCTTTGTACACACTTTATAAAGGCTACTTAAGGTATAGTTTAGCCCCTGGATACTTAATTTAAAGTGCATATGACAGGTTAGACTACTCATTTCTCTAAAACATAATTAACATAACATAACATAAATTTAAGATTTTATTTTCTAGTTTTGTAATTTTGATGATGTTTAAAATTTTACTTCCTGATTGGACACGAGGAGCAGATATGACACACGTAGAGGTATACTACCTAGTGACCATATTTTGACAGACGTGTCTAAATTACACGGTAGTTATGATTTGACGAATAAAAACATATTTATTTTGTATTTGTATTGTATTTGTCAGAAAACTGTCAGAAAAATGTCTTTGCGCCTCTGCATTTTGGATGGAGCTGACAACAGCTGATGACTATAGAGGGATTCTATTTGAACTCATGGCTACTTCCTGTATTTCACAACTTGCCACTGATGTAAACAGTGATAAATATTTGGCACAGGGGCCACCAAACCAAGTCAGAATAAATATTTATTGTAATGGTTTTGCATAAAAGCATTCATAAGATATGCGGATAGATATTCTGTACATCAACACCAGAAGGTATAGTAAGCTAACACACATGCATACACACCCCCACACATACACACACACACACACCCCTACACATACATACACACCCCTACATACACACACACACATATAAACACACATAAATGTACACACACACACTCATACAGACACACACTAAGATACACACGCATACACCAAAGCCTAGACACACACCCACGCGCACATACACACACGCATACACACTTAATCGGGCAAAAGCCTGACAGCCTGAACGTCATTGTTGTAAAATGTGGTCCTTTTCTTTCCTGTCTGATTTTCTTCATTTTCTTCTTCAAACCCCTCCCCACCTGCTGCTTCTTTCAGCTCTGTCTGTCTCTATTATCCACACACACACTCTTGTTCTGAGCTCCTGCTGTGATCAGCTCCTTTCTGTTTTAGGATGAGGACATGTTCAGATGCTATCCTCAGTCCCACCAGGCACTTCAGGGCTTCAGGGAAGTGTCCTAGAGAAATCCTTCATCTACTATCCCTGTTCATTGGAGACAACATTATGGTTTGTTATAAACATCTCAGCAATATTCTTCCACAGTCTGGACATTGGAGGTGGTGAAGAGGAGTAGCTGGATAGGCAGAACTGGCTGATGGTTCTACTTCTGTGATGGAGGTGGGGCAGAGGAGGGAGCTCAGCAGTGACCACTCACCACTTGGACTATAACTGGACAATGGCTTTAGTTGGAGTACTTGGATTGCATGGATGTAAGAGTATACAGAAGAATAAAGAGAGCCTGACACCTGATGCCTCACTCAGACTTCCCCTAGGCCAGCTGCTACGAGCCTTTGAAAGCTGCACACACAGGATTACGTGTTCAGACCATAACCTACTATTTAGTAAGGGAATAGACATTCAATGGAAAGAATCTGGAGCGCCATGTTACCTGAAATAGGGTTGCTAAGTGCCTGCTGCTAAGCCTGTATGCTGCTAAACAATATGAGATGATAATAAAATCAAAGACAATAATAGTATGTTGCACTATGCTATCTTAAAAATTGGGTTTGTAATTAATATTGTGGCAATATACATATTAAGCCTAGAATCAACATTTTAGTATTGCGACATCACTAATTATTGCCAACTTTTTTGAGACTGTAGGACTATTATATAGACCTACCACTCCCTGTCTGTTGGCAAATACACCCCTCCCTCTCCACACAGGAGAAACCCAACACAATATGAGGCTGCGCGAGATCAACAAGCGTGGCATACAGACTTGTTTGGCGCTGGGGGTGTCTCTGTGGAGAAGGCACAGTAATTTGGCCTTTAATAACTGTGCTGTTCCATCTCCCTGAGAGGCTTTTGTGGTTTGCTCTCTACACGACTCCTCAGCCTGCTCTGCAAATTAGCCCTTCAAGAAAAGCACCTCAACATCCGGCCATGGACTTGGAACTGAAGACTTTTTTTCAATGATTTCAAAGACCTGTCTGCCGATAACAACCTTCAACTAACCTTTAAGCTGGCTGAATAATTGACTAGCTTATTTTCATATCAATGGGGGAGTCACGCCAGGCAATTATCTTTTATCTGTGTACTTTGGTGTCAGGTTGGAGCAGAGTGTAGACCTCCCTACAGACTGAGGAGAGGGGGGGGTGACACAGGGAGTGTGAGGGGGGAGAAAGGCAAGGTTATTCAACTAGTGGCCTGTGGGCCGAGAAAGGCACGTGAATGTGTTGTTGGGGAATAGTCAGTTAAAGGACACACTATTTTCTGATCTATGTTAGAATTCACGCTACAATGCTTGATGGATGTTTTGTTTAGCTGAGTACTTCTTTCGAACAGAGAGGCTCCATCTTGTGATGTCATGTGGTAATTCAAGAAGTGTTCCACTGTGTTTTTAAACTACATACAACTTACATATAATCATTTGGATGACTCCAGCCCTGGAATTGCCAATCTCTACTGAACAAAAGGTAAAATTAGCTGTTAACTTGAAAAATACCACTTCATGACATCAAAAGGTAGAACAGACCATTTTGAGATTTGGAGATGTAGACAGACTAATAATAAAGGGTTAATCAAATGTGTGAATGAAAGAAAACACAACTCCAGGTATGTTTTTGAGGAGGTAAAGGCATTATAATATGGCAGTTTTGCATAATATAGGACCTTAAAATGAAAATGACACAATGGAATCCCACATTTGTTTAATGTAGAGAAGGTTTCAGCTGTGGTCATCTGGACACGGGTTTTGTAATCAAGACGCTTGGCTGTGTCACCTTCAGCATTGCTAATCAGGTACTTAACAATGCTGAGGGTGAGGCAGCTAATAAACAATACGGCATAAGGGCCCATAATGATGTTAGCTAGTAAAAGGCAGGACAGCTTCACATTAACGACTCACTCAGACTGCACCTGGTCCAGCTGCGACTCAAGTATCAGAACAGTTTTGTTGTGGTGTGACACTCACAGTACTCTGCTGTTGCAGTCACTTTGAGACCAAGTGTTCACTTGATAACTATTTATGTATTAAAGTAAAAGTCTGGTGTGTGGCAAAATTGGAGCACCATGGCACATCCACCAGCACCACCGTTCAACTTAGTTAACTCAGAGTAGAATATAGTAGCCTAAAGCCTGTACCAGTACTGGATGAGAGCTGAAATGTCTTGATTGCAAAAACAGTGTCCAAATGACTACTGTTGAAACTTTCTCTACAGTGTCTGAATTATTATGTCTAGGAGAACAAAGAGTCAACATGAGTCAACAGTATGCCTGTCATTTATCAAGCATTTGATCAGGTGCTAAGCATACTAAAAGTGGAGCAAAGATGCTGAAAAATATGTGACTCAAATTTGCTCCTATGATGGTATGAATTTGCTAAACTGGGCATTTTTTGCTAATATGTGCTGAAATTGAGGAAATGCAAATGAAGTATCTTAGTGAGTGCTGCCAGATTAATTACAACTATTAGAGGTAAAAATGTGGGAGAATATAGTACAGAAGACAGGTGCAAACATTTTACATATAGATGATACAATTTTTGCACCAATAAGGCATTTGGTAGTAATTTTATATGCTTTAAAGTGAGCCACAAGGACAGACAAAATAATAATGGGAGGAAAGGTGGGGAAGACTCAGGACTCACTGGAAGGATTATGTCTCTTGGCTGGCCCACCTCGGGATCCTCCCAGAAGAGCTGGAGGAAGTCTGTGTGGAGAGGGAAGTCTGGGCTTCCCTGCTCAAACTTTTGCCACCGTGACCCGGCTCCAGATGAAACGGAAGGAAATGGATGGATGTTTTCAAAGCAGCAGCAATACAATTTTAAATCTTTTTCTGCGGCCCTGACTCCCCACAGGTCTTTCACTAATCTGGAGTGTTCAACAGCAGCTGTCCATCATTGCTCTGATCTGCCCTCGTTTTCATCACTACCAGTACACACCCACTGTAACAGACACACTTCCAATTTTATTTTCTTAATCAGTAATACTCGTAAGATTTGTCAGCATTTCATAGTCATTTTGGTGCAATTTTTTTTTTTTGCACCAAACTTGCTTGAGTGATTTTCAGCTATCCAAAAAAGAGACAAACAGCTTTGTTGTGATGATGTTTACTGTGATGACAGCTCCCATTGTGCACCACAGAGTTCAAGCACGAACGTCAGCAGACTTGTCTTTTATTAATGTCGTAACGGTGCGAGTTAGGACCAAAGTATGCGGACTCAGAGCAGGTTTACAATGTTTATTTACAAAGTTTGTGAATCAAAGTCTTAAATAGTTCAAACGACACACACAAGGAACCAGGAAGCGGGAGGCAGGCAGGACGGATGGAGAGCGGGTCGGGAACGGGAAGCCGGGACTGGAGTGAAGACGAGAGCGGGGACGAGAGCGGGGACGAGACCAGGACAGACAGGGCCGGCGTAGTCCAAAGAGTGGGACCCAGGGTAAGAAGCAGGCGGGACGCCGGAGACCAAGACAGGCAATGCAGAGTGAGATGACTGTACCGGAGCGTAAAGGCAGGAGCAGGAGCAGGCGAGGGCAGGAGTCTGGAAAGGTGGCAAAATCCAAAATGAGAACAAGCAGGCGGGTAACAGGAATGCAAAAACAGAGCTGGAACATTCACACTTTACACGCGGACGGTCTGGCTCCGAGTGTAGTCTGCCGAGTCTTCTTATACGCGACAGCAGGTGAGGGTGATTGCGCTAATGCGCTCCAGGTGCGTGCAGGAGGAGTCAGAGACTCTGCCCAGCTCCAGACAGACATGTGAGGGAGGGGGAGAGAGAGTACAGGAGGGCAGCAACAAACAGGCATCATGACAATTAAGTTCTTTTAGATCAATATTGATATTTAAAATGTCCAAATTATAATGTAGTGAGCCACGAGTGTCATAGATTATAACTATACAGCAGACACTAGCACAGTATGTCTTCTTTAAATAAGGGATGGGGTTCAGTGCATCCCTGGATATGTGTATGGGAAAATGAAATAGTGTAAGGTGGACAAAGTCTTGTATAAAATAAACTCACCCAAGAACTCATTAACATTCTATAGTCTAGCACCACCACAGCCCCTGCCCCCTTTATAGGCACACCCAGGACTGTCCAGCAGCCTCATGCATTCACAACCAAACCACAGAAGAAAGACCAGGCAGAAGAAAGCAGCAGCACCAGAGACTGAAAGCAGGGGAGGGATCCAAGCTGTGCAATATTTATGTGTGCAGCTCAGATAAAAGCACAGGTGAGGAGGGAGCGAGAGCTGGATTAACTCTAGACGATGTTGAATGCATCACACGTCAGAGAAGAGAGCGGCCATCTTTGTACTGGCACAGACATGTAGAGCCTGCAGTTCAGCAAATTACACAAGTACAAAGGCAGAGAGAGGGCAGGTATAGGAAGGTTGCACTAAGCAATGGGCAGAAGACGGTTCAGGGAAAAAGTGTTAAAGGTGCACAATCTAACTTTTCTGATGGAGTGTCCACCACCTATCTCCTTGGAGACACCATAAGGCCAAGTGACAAGTCAGTCAGATTTTTTTTCCCTTTTTTTCCCATAAAAACAACTGTAATTGACTTCTGGTTCCACTAGCGAGAGGATGACAGCTTGATTCTCCTGAGCCCGATGTTTTTTTACAAAATAACTCCCAAAACACACACTTTCTACAAATTCTGGTGATGCTAACTGAAGATGGAAACGGGAGTTTTGACAAGAAGTAAGAAAAATGCAAATACGAATGACGAAGACACCGAGAACCATGGCAAAAAAGGCTGCTCTTTGGAGCTAGCGAAAGCTCACGAGGGCGTGGATATGCCTACACCTGAGCCTACGCTCTGGAATATCCTGAATGAGCTCCATGATTTCAGAAAAGACAATAATGATCAATATTCGGACATTAAAACGAATTGAGAAGAGTCAACGAGAGAATAGATGAAGCGGAAGGGAGGATTGAAGAGGACCGTGTTACAAGCAGCATCCACGCTAATCAAGAGGCTAACGGAGCGCAAGCTAGCCTGGAAGAGAGGCTGATAGATCAAGAGGGCAGAGCGCGGAGGGAAAACCTTCGCATTTAATGGTATACGGGGAGGACAAAGAGGGGTCAGATATGTCAGTTTTTTGGATAACTTGTTGAAAAGGGCGCTTGATCTTCCTGCTGACCAGGCACTTGGAATCGAAAGAGCACACAGAGCTTTGACAGCCAAACCCAATTAGCAAACACTACAAGCTAAGCCGCGCTCCATCGTAGTGAAGTTTAGCAGCTACCGCACTAAAGAGGAGGTCATCAGGAGAGCATGGCAGAAAAAAGAAGTGTATTGTGACAACGTGCGCTTCTTTGTTGATCACGACTTTCCCATTGAAGTGCTAAGAAAACGCAATGAATATAGAGAGGCCAAAAGGGTGTTGAAATAGAATTGTATTAAGTTTCAGACTCCATATCCAGCCAAGATGCGTGTTTTCTACAATGAAATTTACGCATTTACAAAGACGCGGGCAGAAGCAAACGAGGGATATGGCATCCCGGGGACTCAAAGGACTCAGCCTGGTGAAAATCTCCAACTGCTCTCCGTACCAAGAAGAAATACGGCTCTTTGTCCACCTGGTTACCTGCGAGGGGGCCGTGTACACCCAAGGCGGAGGTCATCACAGCTCGGCGGGGGAGACAGCGCTGCAGGGAGACCCACACGCTCGAGTTAGGAGAGAAGGTCCAGGAATTTTGAAGGCGTTGCCCACACAGAGGACTAACGATACGGATCACTATTCCAGACCTATGTCTTATTAAGACAGGTTATTTTTTTCCACTTTTATGAGAAACGCCATGACTATTAAGGTAAATACACAGTCAAATTTGTTTTGTTGGCTCTACTTCTTTTTCAAATTTGCTACTTTTACAGAGTTGGGCGGGGTCCTGTAGGGCTCATTTAATACGAGCCTCTGCCTTGGAAGCACCTGTTATGTTCTGTTATATTTTGTTCAGTGTTTTGTCATTTTTATTGTTTGTGTTTTTTTGCTCTTTGGGAGAGAGCTTGTTGGTGCACAAGTTTAAACATATAGGAAGATTTATTTATTTATTTATTTTATTTTTTGGTTTATTTTATATGCGTGATAACTATATCGTATATTTAATATGCTATGGGTACAAAAGATATTAAAATAGTTTCTTTTAACGTGAACGGGATCTCAAGTGCAGCTAAGAGGACCAAAATATTATCAAAAGTTAAACGTGAAAATGCTCAAATTGTACTTTTACAAGAGACTCACCTCTCACTCTCAGAACATGAAAAGCTGAAAAGAATGGGGTATACAAAAGCTTACTACTCATCATACAAGGGAGGAAGAAGACGAGGAGTTATTATATTAATATCACAAAAAATACCCTCTGAATATGTATCTGAGGAGTCAGATAAAGAAGGAAGGTATATAGTGGTCACAGGGAAAATAAACAAATCAAATCAAATCAAACTTTATCTATAGAGCACTTTTCATACAAAAAAAAAAGTAACAAAGTGCAACGTAATAGTTACCATTTGCAATGTCTATGTCCCACCTGGAAGTAATTTTGCACTTTATAGAAGGTTGGAAGGTATAGAAGGTTGTTTGACTTAATGATTGGAGCACCGGGGACTGTAATCTGTGGGGGTGATTGGAATATTAGGCTTAATCCTAATTTAGACACATCCAAAAATATACCCACAACGGCGTTTTACAAACGTTTTATTCTCATCCACACGATACCTACTCCAGAATAGATTACTTCTTTGTGTTAAAGAAAGATCATTATCGAATAGGTAGTTGCGCTATAGGCTCTATTGATTTATCTGATCATGCCCCTATTTTCTGTACAGTAGATATTGGAGATACTCCACGAAATACACTATGGAGACTCAATACAAGTGTTTTACACAACCCTCAGTTTGTGGCTCAGATGATGATGTTTACTGCATAAACAAGAGCAACTACAGGAAGCATTTGAAAAATACTATAGAAATTTGTACACACAACCACCCATAGAGGGTGAACAAAAAATTGAGGCATTTCTTGACTCTCTGAATTTACCCAGACTATCCGAGGAACATAATAGCATTTTGACAGCTGAGATAACAGAAAAAGAACTCAATAGCTCAATAGGTCATGAAAAACTCAAAGATGCAACCCTCATGGAGGGAAGCAGTTATTTCAATTATTCCCAAAGAAGGTAAGGATAGACTGGAGTGTGGCTCATACAGGCCAATTTCAGTACTAAATGTGGATTATAAGTTATTTAAAAAGTATTCTTGCTAAAAGACTGGAAAAATTACTTCCAAGGCAAGGCAAGTTTATTTGTATAGCACAATTCGTACACAAGGTAATTCAAAGTGCTTTACAGAATAAGAAAGACATTAAAATCACACAAATCAAAACATAAATAATCACCCAATCTGCAACTCTTTCACCCACTCGTTTGCACCCTTTAAAAACTCTCTCACCCACTCGTTTGCACCCTTTAAAAACTCTCTCTCTCGCACTCTTTAAACACTGTCTTGGTCAGTTTAAGAACTTTCCCATTACTTTACAAAAAACTTTCCTGTCACTTTTCAAATACTTTCCTGTGACTTTACTATGTCTAATAAAAGTCCATCAGTCCATGTTTCTTTTGTCATCATAAAATTACCATTAAAGGAGAAGAGTGTAGAATAAAAACCTTTCAGTCATATGCACAGCAAAACAGAACCGTTTTGAGCCTGGATTTAAATATTGTCAAAGTAGAGGCCTGTCTCACATCTTCAGGAAGACTGTTCCAAGTTTTAGCTGCATAAACTGAAACGCTGATTCCCCATGTTTAGTCCTGACTCTGGGCACCAGCAGGAGGTCGGTCCCTGAAGTCCTCAAATTGCGAGATGGTTCATATAGCACTAACATGTCGGAGATATACTTTGGACCTAGGCCATGGAGAATCTTATACACAAGCAGAGCTGCTTTAAAGTCTATTCTTTGAGCTACAGGAAGCTTCCATACCTTATACACACAGATGAGACTGGTTTTGTTTCACAGAGACAAACTCATAACATTTGATGCTCCTTACATATTTTACATCACATTCATCAGCATGAATTGGAGGCTGTGTTGATAAGTCTAGACACTGAAAAAGCATTTGACTCGGTCAGTTGTTTTTTTCTATATAAAGTACTGGATAGATTTGGTGTACATTCAAAATTCATTCAAGTTATTCGTACTCTATACAATAAGCCATCTGCCAGAATAAAAATAAATGGGCATCTTTCAAAATCTATCAAATTACAGCGTGGATCAAGACAAGGCTGTCCCACATCTCCAATTTTGTTTGCTCTTTATATTGAGCCCCTGGCACAGTGGCTAAGGCAGACTGAAAGTATAAAGGGCATCAGCATAAATGGAGACCATAAGGTTGCTCTGTATGCAGATGATGTTTCGGTCTATCTGACCCTACTATTACATTTCCAGAGGTGATGGCACTTTTACAAACATTTGGCAAATACTCAGGATATAAACTGAATATACAAAAGACCCAACATTTATCTTTCAATTATTCACCTCCGAAACCAATTTGTGACAAATATGGTCTTAATTGGGATCAACAAATACTGAAATATTTGGGAATTTATTTACCAAAGGATATTGCAACACTGGCTGAGATTAATTACAGCCCTTTATTAATAAAAATTAAAGAAGATATCAGAAGATGGAACTCGGTTTCTTTTCTGAGTCTGAGCCATAGAATTGAAAGTGTGAAAATGATTATACTCCCAAGATATCTTTTCTTATTCCAAGCTCTTCCAGTGGAAGTTACTTCAAAAGAATTCTCAGAATTTGTCGTAACCAGCGGGGCGTGGGGACCAAAGCTGCGAGACTCACGAACTTTTACAATGTCTTTATTCACAATAAGTGTTCATAGAAACCAAAGTTCATTAATAAGTGTTCATAGAAACCAAAGTTCATTTATCCACAAGGCCGGGGAACGAGGCAGCTTCATAGCGTAGTGTCTGACATTACATAGTTCATAAATCCAAAGTAGCTGGGGAGCGTGGGTGCAGGTCCGTGAGCGCAGAGAGACAAAGTGCACGACAGTGAAGACACAAGACCATACCAGGGCGGCGGTGCGGGTGCTGGGGAAGTCCGGAGCTGGTTCTGGGGCGGAGATCTGGAGCAGGGCAAAAAAAGGTTCCAATGAGACAACAATAGGCAAGCAAGAATCAAAGTACTAAGCCATGAGCATAATCATGTGAAACACGCGGACGTTCTGGCGCCGAGTGACTCGTCCGAACCCCTCTTATCCACGGCAGGTGGCGTTGATTGCGCTGATGGGGAGCAGGTGCGCGTGGGAGGAGTCCGGATTCCGCCCAGCTCCGGAGACAGACAGGTGAGGGAGGGGGGAAGACGAGGGCACAGGGAGAGCAGAGCAGGAACCGTGACAGAATTAGATAGAATAATTTCTAGATTCATCTGGCAAGGAAAAAGACCCAGGGTTAAATATAAAACTTTACAGCTTTTAAAAGGAGAAGGGGGCATGGCCCTACCATACTTTAAAGGGTATATTTACGCTGCACAACTCAAGCCTCTTATTAATATGTGCTCCCCGAAATTTCAAGCTAGATGGAAAGATATAGAACTTACGGATAAAGATCCTCCAATACATGCAGTCTTGGCCCATATAAGCCTGGATTCTTATATCAAGGATATTAAGAATCCATTTATTAAAACTCAGTTAAAAATTTGGATGAAAGTAAAAGGAGAATAGCTGTTAGATGAGAAAATACAAATCATATAGTGGTGTGCTTTTGATCCAGGATTTGGGCCTAACTTAATGGACAATACTTTTAGACGATGGACCCTAAAAGGAGTGACAACTTTTTACTCACTTACAGAAAATGGTAAATTTAAGGATTTTGATAGTTTGAAGACGGAATACCAGCTTGAAAATTATGACTTTTTTTTAGATATCTGCAATTGAGGAATTATTTTGAACATAACATTTGGGTTAAAACAGAACTTAATGATCCAATACTTGCAATATAAGAACAATACAATTAAAAGCTTATAAGAACAATACAATTAAATTGCTAACTTTTATAAAGGATTTTTGGCAAAAAAGTCGCATTCAACAGAATATATCAAAGAAAAATGGGAGACTGAAGGAGGACTGATAATATCAAATTATGATTGGCTGAATATTTGTGAATCTCAATGGAGGTGTACTAATTCTCATATTTGGTGCGAGTTTATTTGGAAATGTTTAATGTGCTTTTTTATTACGCCAAAGCAAAAAATACATTTTGGAGCTGGGAATGCTGGATGTTGGAGACAGTGTGGGGCCCAGGAAGCTGATCATTGGCATATATTCTGGGACTGCCCAATAATACAACCATTTTGGGTCAAGTTCCACAGGACAGTAGTAAGTATACGTAAAGTAAAAGTAACATTACAATTTTCAACTCTTTTTTTTGGTCATTGTCAACTTCAGCGAACAAACAAATATTTATTCAAAATTTTGACATCAGCCGCTAAAAAGGCAATAACAAGACGTTGGCTTCTTCCTGGGCCCCCCACAAACTCAGAGTGGATAAACATTGTGAATGATATATGTAATGGAAGCGATTACGTTCTCAATTCGCCTCAAGAAACCTGTTTTCATTAAGTTATGGTCTAACTGGGTAAAATATATTAAGCCTTTACGACCGGACTTTGTGGAGATCCGGCCCAACTAGTGCACCCTGATGTTAAAAGAGATGGCCCTGATACTTAATTTTTATTTATTTATTATGCAGGTCAGTGCAGCACTGTTTTCTCTCTCCCTTTGTACAAAGTTCTGTTTGAGTATAATTTTTGTGAAAAAAAAAAAAAAGACTGTGGATAGATTTTGTATTTGGTTTAATGTTTTGCCCCTTGAATGTATTCCATTGTCTGAAAATAAACAATTACAAAAAAAAAAAAAAACTAATTGAGTAAATGTAAACTTGATAAGTTTAATGCCAAACTGTGGACCATTTCAGGTAAAGCAATGGAGTGAAACATCTACCAGAAAAGTTACATAGTATACCTTTATGTCTCCTATTATTCCCTAAAAGGAGAAATTCAGGTGTCCACCAGGATGCTGTTTATGACATACAAGAACTCATAACAAATACACCAGAAGGTTACACAGTAAGCAACACAGTACATGAATAGTTAATAGTAATAACAATAAAAAAGTAGACAAGAGCAAGCAAGATCCATTCCAAAGCCTGATGGTCGCTGGGAAAAAAGATCTCCTTGTCGCATGGAGAGGAGCTGGCCACTGGAGATACTCCTCTGGTTTAGACACTCACTATGTTTACGTGCATAGAGAACTCCGAGCGCGCTAAACAAACAAATAGAAATAGTTTTTGCCCCATAACCTGTTGGACCACTCTTGTCCCAGTCTACAGCAGTTTAAATAATCCAATAGGTGTGAACAGAGGGTTATGAGATGTTCAGGGGTGTCTAGTAATAAATTAAAAACAAAAAATTTGCAGGTTTAATTACTCTTTTGTTTGCATTCAATAGCAAACAAATGAGGCTCATTGAGGCAAGCAGTTATAGCGGTTAATCTGCGACTAAGAATCATATTTGGAAATTTGGGTGAGCAGTCAGGAGGGAGATTGTTGAAGGTATTCGCCCCTTACCATCCGTACAACGGTTTAGCAGGGGGTAGGGGCTTAGCTGCGATGCTTAATAGCTGTCAATCAAACCTGTTGCTAACACTAGCGGGAGCAATCTTGGGAAAAGAAGGCACCTGAGTGGTCTGTTATTAATGTTCATATCTTGATTTGCAGACAAAATAAAGGAATAAAAACCTCAGGAATCATATAAAAAGGGTAAAAATTTACATTTTAAGTTTCAAATGATGAGCCTGACAGTAGAAGTTATAGAGAGACTGGCCGATGTTTTTTCAATAGAAAGTAAATTGGAGCCAGATCCAGTAACCAATTGGTGTGTATGCTCACTTCCTCAGTAACTAATTGGTGTGTGTGCTCACTTCCTATTTAAAATGCAGCGGCTAGCAGATTAGCCATGTCCATTTATATATTCTATGATCCACAATAAACTTGAATTGAACTTGAAAAGGAAGGCAAAATAATCAGTTTGGTGTCCATCTGTGTGAAGGATGTACAGAACCTATTGTATGACCATATGACTGCATGCAGTGTCACACTTCCTCACAGTCATATTCACATCTCACAGTGCAAGTATAGCAACACTGGAGGAGCTGCTACCAGCAGACATGTGAAGATCAGGTGAAGGCCCAGTCTGAGATGGTCTAAATGTGGAGATGTGTCAGCACTTAAACAGAGAATGAAAGCGCTCATGGAAAATGGACTGTTAACAGCACCCGCCTACATGGTGCAGGAAATGAAAAGATTTGATTTTACATTTCAAAAACATGACCTATCTGTACCCCCAGATACAAGGCAAACATGTTCAAAACAAATTTACAGTATCTCTTTGTCGTAACGGTGGGTGTAGCTGTCGTAACGGTGCGTGTAGCGAACCAAAGAGTGCAGACTCGGGGCAGATTTACGGAGTTTATTTACAATAGTGCAAAAGATCATTTATCACACACGGGATGTAGGTAGCGGGAGGCAGACCAGACGGGCGTAGGACAGGGCAGGAGCAGGAAATCCAGGACCGGAGCAGGAGCGGAGACTGCCAGGACCGGAGCACAACGAGACCAGGGACAGGACCAGGGAAGACTGAGCAGGAGTGATCCAGTGAGCGGGAGCCAGAACAGGAGACGGGAAGCAAGCCGGAGGACAAGACAGGGCAGGAGGCAAGCAGAGGGTCGACTGTACCGGAGCTGGAGTGTAGAGGCAGGAGCGGGAACGAGCAAGAGCAGGAATATTGACACGCGGACAGTCTGGCCGAGACTCTGGTCCAAGACGGTCCTGGGGAAGACGAACAGACGACCTGGCCCCGAGTGTCTTCTGCAGGTAATTGCGCTGATGCGCTCCAGGTGCGTGCGGGAGGAGTCAGGAACTCCGCCCAGCTCCGGGGAGACAGGTACGGGAGGGGGAGAGAACACAGGAGGACAGGAAATGCAGGATCATGACAGTAGCGGACCAAAGAGCGCAGACTCGGGCAGATTTACAGTGTTTATTTACAGTTTGTGACACAAAATACAGAACCGAGGGTTGATCTGGTGGTGAGCAGGAAGCCAGGTGTGGGCCAGGATCCAGGAGCGGAGCATAGAGTGCAGCGGAGACAACGATGCGGGCAGCACCAGGGCACCAGGGAGCAGAGTGCAAACCAGGGTCCAGTAACGTGGAGTGCAGAGAAAAGCCAAGACAGTTGGAGCAGGGACGGTCCAGCAAACAGGGTGAAGACACACGTAGGATCCGGCACCGAACAAGGTGTACATACGCAGGAACGACAATGATCTCGCCCCGAGTGTCTAGTCCTGGCTCCTCTTATACTCCGCAGCAGGTGGGAGTAATTGCGCTAATGCGCTCCAGGTGCGCGCGGGAGGAGCCAGGAACTCCGCCCAGCTCCAGGCTCAAACAGGTGAGGGAGGGGAAAGCACACAGGGAGACAGAAAATGCAGGATCATGACAGTCATACTGATGTTCTTATGTTGTAATTTTATGTTTTGGTTGGCAAGACATTTATCCAATCAGAATGCAGAAAGAGCCTTACACGGGTCTCTCATTTGGGTTACCAGTTTCAATGCTAAACTTTAGTTAGTTTAAACCTTAAATGCCTCTCTCGGAATTTTCATTAGCTAAACTCCAGCACCTGCAATGCTCTGGCATTGCAGGTTCAATTTTGATTGTATTACATTTAAAAACTGTAAGAGGATGAGCTGCATACAGTGAAAAATTATGTTTTGTGGATGAATATTCCTGTGGCTAGTTAGCCTGCAAGTTTTCAACTCTTGTTATATTTAAAACATGACTAGTGTCTCCCACCACTAAACAAGAAACCTCGGGCATTTATACTTTCACATAGACCAAATCAGAATAGGGATTAAACTGAGACAAATTTTGGAACTAATCCTGGACTAGACAAGGACTAAACTAGGACTAGAGCAAGACCAAATCCGGCCTACGATCCAGACTAAACTGAACTCAAACCAGAACCCAACAGACACAAGTGTGGACACACTCTTATCTGTACTTTTCATGAGACAAGATCCAACTTTCAACCTCACCATTCTCCAATCTTGTATGTCACATTAACTCTTGCTGAGTTCTTCCCACTGCCTAATTGCCTAACATCCTTTTGCACACATCCCTCTGGAGTAACAGCAGAAGTTTATCCTCCTCTGCACTGGCTCTACGGGACCAATGCTTCTTGCAACATCAAAGCATCTTTAACAAGCCAACGTAATAAAACATATCTCTGCCTCCCCCGCACTGTCTGCAAAACCCACTGTACGCTCCTTTAGAGAGGCACAATTAGCCCATTACACTGCCAGGATAAATATCATTAGGAGCTATTCTGCAGTGCTAATTAATTTACTGTGCACAGAGAAAGACGGCAAACACTGGAGTAAAATGGGAGTGCATTCATTTAGTGTGGCATTCATTTGCAGACCGCCCACTGGGACTGAGAAATACCCCCAGCCCCACTCCACAGCACTGTGTAATAATATGGAACAAACCCAGAGGTGATTAGCATACGGAGCTAGCTAGCGTAACAGCTGAATAGTGCAGGAGAACGCAAATTATAGATGTGCTACTATTTCCAGGCTTTTAAAAATCTTTGGGACAAAGCTGTGTTTCAAGCAAGATACAGTAACATACTGTTAAACTTAGGATTGTAACAGCAAATCAGAATAATCATTACTAGTTTAATAACTGTTATCTGGACATTTGCAAGATAACAAAAAGAGATGGTCAGAGTGGCAAGCGAGAGTAACGTTACACCAAAATAATATTACTCAAGCAGAAGGACAAAGTAGTGGTCCAAGGAATTACTCCAGTGAAAGTAAAAAGTATTTGGAGAAGCTACTACTCTACTATGTAAGAGCAACTTAAAGAGTAACTGATTTATAATTCACAGTTAATGTAATTGGAAGGACAAAAATTAAATACTGCACAAGATCTGGTATTTTTAAAGGAGAGGATGTTGGATGTTGTTGTTTTAATTAATTTTTTTCAGATTCAATTTCATTAAACGCATGTAGCTACATTAGCATTAATAACAGTAACATTAAAACTCAAAGTTTTAGAACTGATTAAGTTCTTGTTTAGTCACAGTTTAGACCTGATTATTTCTAGTACACATTGACTCTTGTTTAGACCTGCATGTTTAGTAAGTAGTGATTTAGTAATCAAGAATCACATGCATTCCAGGTCATGTTATTAGAACAATAATCTGCAGGGTTAGAGACAGGGGCTGAATCCAAATCCTCCCTCACAAGAATCTTGCATTCTTTCATTCATGGTACAATTCAGAAATTCAGTGCAAAAATTCTACATGACTTTTGGCTGTTAAAAAACAAAACAAACCTCAAATATATTTCTGTGCTTAGTATCAACCTTTGCATTTTCATGGCACTCTGCTGCCACGAACATGAACATGAACATGAACCCATGAACCCATGAACCGCCTCAGTAAAGAGTGGTAACTGAGTGTGAACTGGCATCTGGTCACCTTGTTCTGGACGAACAACCTCAGGAGATTGTGGATACTAGGCTAATCCTAAATACAGTCCTTTTCTGAGGTCACAAGTTTGGGTTTCTTTCCCAGCTTCTCCTTTACATGGTCCTTCGAGTCGGATCCGCAGTTTCCTCAGTCCAATCATGTCTCATCCTTGTCGTGATGTCTGTCGTCCCCGGTGTCTCAAAGATTTCTTGGTGTCTCTCCGAAGGCATCAACTTGACTCCAGCACACTCTGTGACCACTCCACCGAGGGAGAAGCTCCTCATCCTCCTGCATCACTCATTTCTCCAGCACAAGAGAAAACTGCACCACAAAACCTCAGCTCCGAGGCAGTCCTATCAGCTCTACGGGATATGAAAGAGGACAATATTCAGCTCAAGCGAGAGATGCAAGCTCTCTTCAGCTCCCTCTCTCTGAGATCTGCTTCTCAGCCTCATCACACAATTCAATGGCAGTCTACTCGGTTTGAGAGCAGCGCAGCATCATATCTACCACATCATTCTCCAGAGTGCATTTCCACCCCTTATAGCTACAGCAGAAATCCCGTGGATGTTCCTCCACCGCTGTGGCCCGATGCACCGCTGTCAGATTATCCATTGCCTCCACCTATTCCTCCAGTATCAAACATTCCTTCTCCCCCTGACAAACCTTTGCCTTCTCCTCCTCTTGTCTCATATCTTTCCCCTTACAACTCAAGGCTACATGCCACTCCACAGTATCTTGAGCCCTACAAGCCTCCTCCAGTGCCACCTACTGTTGAGACCTCATAAAGAGGGCCAAAGCCTCATATTCCCCTGTTTACTGATGATGACCCACATCAGTTTGCCCGCCTTAATATTGCCCTGGACAATATCCTGCCCAGAGATGCTACTGAATATTTTAAATATCAAATCTTAGTTGATCATTTGAAGCTACAAGATGCTCTCCTCATAGCCGACCCATATAGCCAAGACCATGGCTTCACTCACAGAAATGTATGTGTGGCAATCGAGGAGTTAATCATTTGAGATAGTGCTAATAAATATAAGTGTTGCAACAATGCCACCCCAAGTCTAGTTTGGGGACTAAGCCCTAAATATAAGGCACACACGTAAGCATATCAAGATGAAAGAGCCAGGTTCCATTTCAATTACATCATGTTTATTTTACATATTAAAAGGGAACAGTGGTTTAATTTCATTAACAATGACTACAATACATATAAAATCCGCTTTTACCGTACACTAATTCAATCCCTTAAAAGTTTACCGAGCCCAAACCCACCGCCTGCCAGACCATGTACAGGGCGAAATACCGCTCGATGCACAGAGCTCAGGAGTGACCAGCCCCAGCTCAGCCCAGAACAGCGCCACTAAAGGCGATCTGACAGTGGGCCAACTTGACTTAAGTGGAGCAAGGCAAAACAACAGCCAAAGCAAAGGTGGGACAAGACAAAACAACATAAAGGGGCAAAGCATCAAAAGACAAAGCAGCAGAGGCGGCGTGCCCTATGCCACTGCTGACCACAGAGGACACCGCTTGTTAAGTAGGGTGAGCACACAATCCCAGGGTTGATGGCTGGGAGTCCACTTTGTGCAGCTCACTTTCTGGAGTTTGCAATGAGACGCAAGATGTATCGTATGGTCCTTGGCACAATGCCAGCTTTTACTGATGAAAATGCACCACTGTGCGTAATGGACCTGGTACAGCGAGTACAGCCGAGTAGCAGGACTGTCACCGCAGATGAGGGCACACAGCGACGTGCACTTGGCCCAAGGTGCAACGTTACAGCCAAGCAGCGGAACTGTCCCCAAAAATGAGGGTGCACGTGAACGCGCTACAACGTTCAACAGAGGGTGCACGTGAACATGCTACAAAGTCCAGCGTGTTGAATAGTGAAGCGGTGCCGAGCTGCAGTCAGGCGGCGGCACTGGGCATGAAGGACAGAACTGCCTACACAGAGACCCGGAAATGCGTGTGGGCAAAGGGGGAGCAATGAGAAAGGCAGCACTTATATAGTCCAACAGACCGCACCGCGGGAAACCAGGTAAGCGCACCTGCAGCACATTCCTCATCAGCTATCTTACCACATATGGACAGCCCCATAAACTGGCATTAGTGCGTATCAATGAGGTCCTAGCCGAACCTCCAGTCAGAAGTGGCGACCACCGCGGGTTCCATCACTTCAGGCTCAAAGTTAGAGCACTTGTAGGAATGTTGGAGCAGTTAGGAAGAGAGGGCAGGACAGAGTTGGAATGTGGGTCACACACTTAAGCTCCAAAATGCTGCACGAACTGAGGGCACAGTTCAAATTATCGCAGAAGCAGCTGCGTCCTCCTGAAAATGGTCAAGTTATCCTCCACAATGCCCAGTACAGCCTTGAAACTTATATCATTCTAGATGATGGTTTTGAGCGTACAATCATCCTCCATAGTGCTGCCCAAGAGCTGCATCATAGACAAAGAGAAGACCTGGCACTTAAGACTGTATGTCAAGACCTCACTACTGTGTCAGGCAGGGCAGTGTCCTTCAGTTTATCATCTGCTATCCATCCTCAGAAGCACTTTCTCATACGTAAAGCCTTCACAGCAATCATGCTCGGGCTGTCTAAGGATTCTCATTCTGCCGAGGCTCTTCAAAGAACATATCGCCACCTCAGTGGTTTCTCACTCCACTTCAGGCAAGCTCAGCCACTACTCCACATCGCCTCAGATTACCCCCATCTCCTCACACCAGTTGAGCATGTGCGCTTAGGACCACCAGGAGGACCAGGAGGGCCAGCCACAATAAAGACTCACCTTGGATGGACTCTACAATGTCCTGCCAAAGTGCTGTTGCACCAGTTCTTCACACCCCAGTGTCTCCTCATAAACACAGCTCCTTCATCTGCTGTCTTACTCAGCTATGTCTCCAGATTGTGGCAGATGGACATTTTACCATACTGCAATGAGAAGCTGATCACTAGGTCAAAGCAGGACAATGCAGCCATCCAACTTCTTGGGGAAAAAACAACCAGAATCAAAGTTGACAATGTCAACAGATATGCCAAAACCCTACTGTGGAAAGAAGGACTTCCTTCCCTCAATGCATGGAGAAAGCGGTCATGGGTCATCTGCTTGGTACAGAGAGTTGCCTCTCCAGAGACTCTGCCAAAGCAGATTCCTATAAGCCAGAGATCACAAAGTTGTGACTCAGGTTATATGAGCAAGGTCACCTCACCTGAAGAGCAGAGCAGCAGTTCCTGGTATATTCCACATCACATGGTCCGTCACAATGTCAAAGTCCACATTGTCTTTAACTGTTCATTTACCTTTCAAAACCACAGCCTTAATGAACATTTGCTTCCAGGGCTCACCTTAGGTGCCACTCTTCTTGGGATTCTGCTCTGCTTCAGGCAGTAAGCAGTGACATCAAGGGAATGTTTCATCGGGTTCGCCTTCTGCCAGATGATCAATCCTTTCTTCTGCTATATCTGGAGGGACATGAACCACAGCTCCAAGCTCGACATCTCCCAGTGGCAGGTCCTTCCTTTCGGCACCACCTGCAGTCCCTGCTGCGCAACCTTTGCCCTCCAAAAGCATGTCCTTAATCATAGTAGTCCTGATGAAGATACTCGACATTCAGTTGAGAACTGTTTCTATGCAGACAATCTTCTTCAAAGCTTCTAATCTGTTGCAGAGGCTAACAAGCTTATCACTAAGCTGCAGACTCTCCTCCAGTCTGGTAGCTTTGAACTGAGACAGTGAGCCACCAATGCTCCAGACATCATTAGTAATATGCCACCTGAGCTCACGTCAGAATGTTGAGAACTGTGGCTGTCCATGGATGTTGCAGACCCTCCAGAGCAGACTCTGAGGCTGCACTGGCACTACAGAACTGACACCATAAACATATTGCCACATGGAGCAGCACCCACAATGTGCAACATTTATTGAGTCGTAGCCAGACAATATAACCCCCTAGGACTGCTTATTCCCTATACTACCCAAGCAAAGATCCTGGTGCAGAGCCTTTGGTGGAAGAAACATGACTGGGATAATCCTCACCTTCCTGAGGACTTCCTCCATCTGTGGGACACCTGGGTGAGTGAGCTTCATATTCTACCCAGCATCTCTATCAATTGCTCTTATGTCCACTCAGATACAGACCTCTTAACTGCAACTCAGAGCATCAACATCTTCTCAGATGCATCAGAAAGAGCATACGGGTCTGCCGCTTCCCTAGGCACTGTTGACAATAAAGGTGAAGTCCATGTGGCATTCCTTGCTGCCCGTTTACGTGTTGCCCCAGTTCGCCAGCAGTCAATTTCAAGGCTGGAACTCTGCGCTGTCCATACCGGTGCTCAGCTTGATGTATTTTTGAAACAAGAGCTCACTGTCCCCATCTCATCTGTCACTTATTGGACCAACTCCATGTCCATGTTGAACTGGCTGCAGTCTGGTTCATGCTGCTGTAAAGTGTTTGTTGATGCCAGAGTAGCAGATATCCAGGAGCTAACAGAATGCAGCTCATGGTGCTATGTCCACTCCAGTGACAACCCCGCTGATGATATCACACACGGATTGACACTCACAGAACCAGGGTCACAGCCGCTGGCAATCCTTCCTTCAAGAGATTGAATCATCATGGCCTCCTCTGGTGATATCCTGCCCCGATGAGCCAGTCGATATGCGTAAGGCAAAGTTCTATGACCTCATAACTACTCTCTCGCTCCCATCTCTGCCTGAGGCCAGCCAGTTTAACTTCAGAGAGCTACTAGAGGCTACAGTCAGAGTCTTTCAAGGGGCAACCACAGATCCCAAGCCTACTGCTGAATCATTCAGACAAGCTGAACTGTTCCCCCTCAAAATGCTTTCCTGAAGAGTTGGCTCTCCTCTCCTCCCAAAAGCCCATTCCGTCCAGCAACAGACTCCTCACTTTAGCTCCAGAATATGATCCAAAGACTTGATCAGGGTTGGGGGCAGACTAAAACACTGTGACTCCCTCAGCTCAGAGATGTTACACGCCATTGTTCTTGACCCTCACCATCTCATTACCAAGCTGATCATTGCAGATTATGACAGCAAGCTGGCCCATCCAGGTGCAGAAAGAGATTTTGGTGAACTTCAGAGAAAGTTCTGGATCTTGCGTGGCAGAGAAGCAGTCCACAAACATCGGCATCACTGTTGAGAATGTCGTAAAGGGTGGGGTCAACCCATCATTCCTAAAATGCCTGACCTCCCACCTTTCGGCTTACGCTTATACTGGCCAGTATTTTAATCAACTGGGATGGACTGTTTTGGCCCTTTTCTCATCAAGGTTGGGAGGTGCAATGAAAAAAGATGGGATATAATATTCAAATGTCTAGATCTGCTGGCCAGCATGGACACTGATTCATTCCTCATGAGCCTACGATGCTTCATTTCGAGACAGAGCAAGTCTCATGAGCTACTGTCTGATCAAGGCACCAACTTTAAAGGTGGCAGCTCAGAACTTCAGGATGCCTTCAATGCACTTGCCCCTGATCTTCAGTCTCGACTTGCAAGCCAGCAAATCCACTTTTGTTTTAATCCACCAAGTGCTCCTCATTTTGTTGGTTCCTGGGAGTATGAAATCCGTTCCATTAAGTCAGCATTGCACACAATACTGGGCTCTCAGACAGTCACAGAAGAGGTTCTGAGAACCATCCTCACTGAAGTGAAGAGCATCATCAACTCCAAACCCCTCAGTTACACGTCTTCAGACGTGGCAGATCCAGATCCCATCACTCCAAACTTGTTGCTGATGGGGCAGCTGGACCCATCCACTCAGCAGATGGTGTCTCCAGACACAGAGCTCCTCAGCCGCTGCTGATGGAGACACTGTCAAGCCTTATCGGACCAGTTTTGGACCCATTTCATCAGGAACTACTTACCTTCCCTTCAGAACCACTCTAAGTGGCAACCTTGAGGATATCAGTGTCGGTGACATTGTTCTTATTGTGGATCACCAGCTCCCGCGTGCTCTGTGGCTTGTCAGCAAAGTCACAGTTGTTTTCCCAGGAACTGATGGCAGGGTTTGCACTTGTCAAGTGCAGGTCGGAGACAAGATTTATACTAGACCTGTGGCCAAGCTCATAAGGCTTCCTTCACTCCCACAGGACGTTCTTAACTGACATTGAGCAACTTTGCTCTTCAAAGTTGGGGGCGGCTGTTAACAAGAGTGTAATTTTATTCATATTAATATGCTTTGTTTTTGTCGTAACGCTAGGCACGAGGGACCAAAAATACAGAACCCGAGGAAGTTTCAACAATGTTTATTTACAAGGTGAGGGTTGACAAATGACAGTAGATCAGACAGTGTCGGGAGCGGGGAGAAGCCGCGGTCCGGAAGAAAACGTAAGGAGCTGAGACGAGGAATACAGTACTGGTACAGGGAAGCAGGGTCGAAGGCGGGAGTGCTGAGCTTGTCCAAGGAGTGGGATGTGGTGAAGAGCAAAGGTAATCCGGTAAGCACGTAAAAAGCACAGAAAAACATGAACAAAGCCCAGCAAGGTATATTCATGTGAACACACGGACGATCTGGTGTCGGGTCCTGGCTCCTCTTATCCACCACAGGTGCAGCTGATGATGATCGCTTCCAGGTGTGCACGGGAGGAGCCAAGATCTCCGCCCAGCTCCAGACTCAGACACGTCAGGGAGGGGGAAAGGGCAACAAGCGAGGCAGGACAGACCAGAATCATGACAGTTTTAATTTGGTTGATATTCCTAGTTTAGGTTTTCATAATTTTTTTCATTATTATTCAGACATTCCAGCTCAGCCACAATCTTAACCAATCAGTGATCACCCCTTCTCACTTCTCAACCAATCAACATTCATCAGCCACCAGCGGAAGTTTTAGTAGTAGTCAGTGCTGTGTTTGGGACAGTGGCTCCTGCCGTTTTTCATTCATTTCATCTGCAATTGTTCATGTGTCCTTGAGAACGCAAGTCAATATTATTATTATTAGTAGTAGTATTTGTTGTTCATATCCCATCAATCCAGCCTTAAGTAGTTATGTTTCTTTCTGCTAACGTCCGTGCTGCATTCAAGAACACTCAGAATTTTGTACTTTAGGCGAGAAAGTGCCATGGTCTCACTTTGAGGTCATTTTTGCTTTGTATTATTATATAAAGCATATTTCTAATATGTTTCTTGTGTTTCTATATATTCTGGTTTTGCATGCTTGTTGTTATGTTTATTATTACCATATATTTGATATTTTATTTGCTATCATTCATCACATTTATAGTATTTATTTCTTCTTTTTCTTTAGAAACCATGAACATGAATCCATGAACCATGAACAGCTTCAATAAAGAGTGGTAGAGTGTGAACTGGCGTCGGGTCACTTTATTCTGGCTGACCTGAGGAGATTGTGTATACTAGGCTAATCCTAAATACAGTCCTTTTCCGAGGTCACAAGTTTGGGTTTCTTTCCCAGCACCTACTTTACACAGTGCATTGTGGTCTATCTACTTCTGTTGTAACTGGCACTTGCACTTAAGTTGGATTCACATTCATTTCAATGGAGAATGGGAAATGTATTTGTTTGTGTTAAGTGTTCACATGTCCTCTTTCTCTGGGAAGCTTGAAATGGCTTTTTATTCTGCATAGAACTTATTTACTCACAATTACCCACAGGCACTGTGGGTGCATTGTGGGTAATTCTAAGTGTGCACATTTTTCACCAACTGGACATCTGGACAGCACTACACAATGATGTGATACTATATACTCTATAGTGCACTTTGTAGGGAGTAGTATGGACACTGGAAAGCAGCTGGGGATTTAGTTCACTGCTGAAGACATTTCACAAGATAGAGCTGCCTTTGTGATTTACTAACTGGACCATTCAAACTGCACATTCGATTTGACAGCAATTACCATGCAACCTTATTAATTGGTTACGTTTTCAAGATTTTCAACCCTTTGGAATTGGAACCCTGCTTAGGTGACACCCAGTTTACACCTACACCCCAGCACCCACACCCCCAAGCAGCCTGCAACACCCCCTCTGCCCCCTGAATGAAAAAGTGCCATGTGTTACAGCACGGTGGAGTTTATTAAAAAGAAGCAGGCTGCCACAGGGCCACACCACACAGTACAGAACAGTACATAGCAGTGAAGAGGCTGCGGCTTTAATTATGATGTGAGCGGAGCAGCGCCCGTGGAGACAATACCACTGTATTGTTTTGAATAGGAGGTTTTAACAAGGGAATACTGAGAAATGGGGTTTCATTTGTGTATGTGGTGAAAAAAGGTTTATTGCAGTGGTTTGTATAGTGGGATTGTCTGCTTTCCCTTTCTGTCCTTGAAAGTACTACTGTGGGCTCCACCCTTGACCCCGCCCTCCTAGTTAGGAACTATTCAAGCCACCTGTTCCCAATGTGGCACTCTTTGCTGCTGCCACTCTGTCCGCTGCTGTACCTTGGCTTGGGTTGACTGTGAGTCCTGCTCTGCACTGTTGGTCTGGGGGCGTCAAACCATGGTAGATCTGTGACAGAGGGCTGGTTTAATTCCTGCTGGGCTTTGAAGGGTGGCTAAACCTGCTGCTGTTATTTTGCACAGAGTTTTGCGAACTGTTTTTGCACTCAGTTTTGTACATTGTCTTGCAGCCCAACTGGAGTCTAATTATCTTATTTTGTTTCAGCGACGCTGGGTGCCCTCTTGTGGTTGGGCTAGGCACATTGGTGAGGTTCCCCCACCTTTGCATGTGATTTAGTGCACTGGGGTCACGAGTTTAGTTTTATGCACTTTTCATTTTGCTGTGCCGTTTGCTGTGTCCACTGAGGTGAGTATGTGGTAGCACCCCTGGGCACACCCAAGATAATCTGCTCACCACTGGTGGCCCCAGCTAGCTTATTTTGGTTCTTTTTGGTAATTTATAAACTGTTTTATTCCTAGGCCTATTCGAAATACCAACTTAATTGCTAGCTTGTCTTTGAAATAAAATTAAAACTTAAAAAAAAATTATTTTTAACTTAATGTTGTAATAAATACATTTTTTCTAAATTTAGTTGTCCTGTTTAACTTTATTTAGTTTTAGCCATATATTAGAATTTGGATTTAGAATATCTGAAGGAAAAACCTTTTTAAATAAAATAATTTTAATCGTTTGTCATGTCTCTCTCATCTTTTAATTCAGGATCTTATCTGTGTGTCTTTTACACTGTAAATTTGATTGTGACCCTTGGGCCTTAAGACTCCCCCCCCCCCCCAAAAAAACAAAACAAAAACAAAACAACATACTCTCGGCGGGGTGACCCGTGTTGCCACACTTGCAAAAGTATTCATACCCCTGGAACTTTTTCACATATTGTCACGTCACAACCAACAAGTTAAATACATTTTCTTAGCATTTTGTGTGAAGCAACACACAAATGGCAAACAAGTTTGAAGTGGAAGGGAATATTTTACAAGATTTTCAAATTTTTAAAAATTTAAAAGTGCAGTGTGCAAAAGTATTCAACCACCTTTTTCTTGAATGCAACCAATTGCTTTTAGACCTTGCTTGATGATTTTGGAAAGATTGAATGTTGACCTAATGACTACATAGAGTCCACCTGTGTGTAATCTTGTGTCTCAGTATAAATGCACCTGTGCTGTGAAAACCACAGAAGTTTGTCAAGAGAGTGTTGGGGAGCAAATCACAAAATTAAGTCAAAAGGAGCACACCAAACAGGTCAGAGAAAACGTTGTGGTGAAGTTTAAAGCAGGGCTTGGATCTGAAAAGATTTCCCAAGTGTTGAACATCTCAAGGAAAACTGTTCAATCTATCATCCAGAAATGGAAAGAGTATGGCACAACTGCAAACCTACCCAGACATGGCAGAGATCCACAGCACAGGTGGGGGAAGCTGTTCACAGGACAACTATGAATCATGCACTAAACAAATCTGGTCTTTATGGATGAGTGGCAAGAAGAAAGCCATTGTTGAAAACCATCCATAAGAAGGCTTGTTTACAGTTCGCTAGAAGTCATTTGGAGGTCACAGCAAACATGTGGCAGAAGGTGCTCTGGTCTGAGGACCAAAATCAAACTTTTTGGCCTAAAAGCAAAACGCTATGTGTGGAGGAAAACTAACCCTGCGCATCTGGACTCTGAACACACCATCCCCACAGTTGAACATGGTGGGGGCAGCATCATGCTGTGGGGGTGCTTTTCTTCAGCTGGAACAGGGAAGCTGGTCAGAGTTGATGGGAGGATGGATGGAGCTAAATACAGGGCAATCTTGGAAGAAAACCTGTTGGAGTCTGCAAAAGACTTTTGAGACTGGCGTGGAGGTTCACCTTCCAGCGCGACAACGACCCTAAACATAAAGCCAAAGCAACAATAGAATGGTTTAAAGCAAAACATATTCATGTGTTAGAATGGCCCAGTCAAAGTCCGGACCTAAATCCAATTGAGAATATGTGGAAAGATCTGAAAATTGCAGTTCACAAATGGTCTCCATCAAATCCTACAGAGCTTGAACTGTTTTGCCAGGAAGAATGAGCAAAAATCTGTAGGTGTGCAAACCTGGTGGAGACATACCCCAAAAGACCTGCAACTGTCATTGCATCAAAAGGTAGTTCCACAAATGATTGACTTGGGGGGCTGAATACTTTTGCACACTGCACTTTTCAGTTTTGTGTATATATATATATATATATACATATATATATATATATATATATATATATACACATGTACACACACACATATATACACACTAAAGGGAATGTCAAGTAATAAAGCTTCTGAGTTGCCTTACAAATACATATATCAAAAATATGGAATGCATATTGATTGAATAAAGCTTCTTAGGGGCATCACATATACATCTTTTGATACTGAAATCATATAGGTTTTGAATATTGTCATGTAATCACTATGTTTATACTAGAGTTTGAGCACCATGTGCTAATACTGAAATTATGTTGAAGGCAACATTGTGTGATATGAATTGTGGGAAACTGTTGGGGTTGTGTAGACGCTCCTTTACAGGGACAGGGAGGTCGGAGGAGACTCAAGGCCAGAAAAATAGACTGGTGCAGCCCGGAGAGATGAACGAGGCCGGAGGGAGGAACCGAGGCGTCAACCTGCTCAACATATCCATCCATCCATTTTCTTCCGCTTATCCGGGGCGTTCCCAGGCCAGCCGAGAGACATAGTCCCTCCAGCGTGTCCTGGGTCTTCCCCGGGGCCTCCTCCCGGTGGGACATGCCCAGATTCATTCCTCATGAGCCTACGATGCTTCATTTCGAGACAGAGCAAGTCTCATGAGCTACTGTCTGATCAAGGCACCAACTTTAAAGGTGGCAGCTCAGAACTTCAGGATGCCTTCAATGCACTTGCCCCTGATCTTCAGTCTCGACTTGCAAGCCAGCAAATCCACTTTTGTTTTAATCCACCAAGTGCTCCTCATTTTGTTGGTTCCTGGGAGTATGAAATCCGTTCCATTAAGTCAGCATTGCACACAATACTGGGCTCTCAGACAGTCACAGAAGAGGTTCTGAGAACCATCCTCACTGAAGTGAAGAGCATCATCAACTCCAAACCCCTCAGTTACACGTCTTCAGACGTGGCAGATCCAGATCCCATCACTCCAAACTTGTTGCTGATGGGGCAGCTGGACCCATCCACTCAGCAGATGGTGTCTCCAGACACAGAGCTCCTCAGCCGCTGCTGATGGAGACACTGTCAAGCCTTATCGGACCAGTTTTGGACCCATTTCATCAGGAACTACTTACCTTCCCTTCAGAACCACTCTAAGTGGCAACCTTGAGGATATCAGTGTCGGTGACATTGTTCTTATTGTGGATCACCAGCTCCCGCGTGCTCTGTGGCTTGTCAGCAAAGTCACAGTTGTTTTCCCAGGAACTGATGGCAGGGTTTGCACTTGTCAAGTGCAGGTCGGAGACAAGATTTATACTAGACCTGTGGCCAAGCTCATAAGGCTTCCTTCACTCCCACAGGACGTTCTTAACTGACATTGAGCAACTTTGCTCTTCAAAGTTGGGGGCGGCTGTTAACAAGAGTGTAATTTTATTCATATTAATATGCTTTGTTTTTGTCGTAACGCTAGGCACGAGGGACCAAAAATACAGAACCCGAGGAAGTTTCAACAATGTTTATTTACAAGGTGAGGGTTGACAAATGACAGTAGATCAGACAGTGTCGGGAGCGGGGAGAAGCCGCGGTCCGGAAGAAAACGTAAGGAGCTGAGACGAGGAATACAGTACTGGTACAGGGAAGCAGGGTCGAAGGCGGGAGTGCTGAGCTTGTCCAAGGAGTGGGATGTGGTGAAGAGCAAAGGTAATCCGGTAAGCACGTAAAAAGCACAGAAAAAACATGACAAAGCCCAGCAAGGTATATTCATGTGAACACACGGACGATCTGGTGTCGGGTCCTGGCTCCTCTTATCCACCACAGGTGCAGCTGATGATGATCGCTTCCAGGTGTGCACGGGAGGAGCCAAGATCTCCGCCCAGCTCCAGACTCAGACACGTCAGGGAGGGGGAAAGGGCAACAAGCGAGGCAGGACAGACCAGAATCATGACAGTTTTAATTTGGTTGATATTCCTAGTTTAGGTTTTCATAATTTTTTTCATTATTATTCAGACATTCCAGCTCAGCCACAATCTTAACCAATCAGTGATCACCCCTTCTCACTTCTCAACCAATCAACATTCATCAGCCACCAGCGGAAGTTTTAGTAGTAGTCAGTGCTGTGTTTGGGACAGTGGCTCCTGCCGTTTTTCATTCATTTCATCTGCAATTGTTCATGTGTCCTTGAGAACGCAAGTCAATATTATTATTATTAGTAGTAGTATTTGTTGTTCATATCCCATCAATCCAGCCTTAAGTAGTTATGTTTCTTTCTGCTAACGTCCGTGCTGCATTCAAGAACACTCAGAATTTTGTACTTTAGGCGAGAAAGTGCCATGGTCTCACTTTGAGGTCATTTTTGCTTTGTATTATTATATAAAGCATATTTCTAATATGTTTCTTGTGTTTCTATATATTCTGGTTTTGCATGCTTGTTGTTATGTTTATTATTACCATATATTTGATATTTTATTTGCTATCATTCATCACATTTATAGTATTTATTTCTTCTTTTTCTTTAGAAACCATGAACATGAATCCATGAACCATGAACAGCTTCAATAAAGAGTGGTAGAGTGTGAACTGGCGTCGGGTCACTTTATTCTGGGCTGACCTGAGGAGATTGTGTATACTAGGCTAATCCTAAATACAGTCCTTTTCCGAGGTCACAAGTTTGGGTTTCTTTCCCAGCACCTACTTTACACAGTGCATTGTGGTCTATCTACTTCTGTTGTAACTGGCACTTGCACTTAAGTTGGATTCACATTCATTTCAATGGAGAATGGGAATGTATTTGTTTGTGTTAAGTGTTCACATGTCCTCTTTCTCTGGGAAGCTTGAAATGGCTTTTTATTCTGCATAGAACTTATTTACTCACAATTACCCACAGGCACTGTGGGTGCATTGTGGGTAATTCTAAGTGTGCACATTTTTCACCAACTGGACATCTGGACAGCACTACACAATGATGTGATACTATATACTCTATAGTGCACTTTGTAGGGAGTAGTATGGACACTGGAAAGCAGCTGGGGATTTAGTTCACTGCTGAAGACATTTCACAAGATAGAGCTGCCTTTGTGATTTACTAACTGGACCATTCAAACTGCACATTCGATTTGACAGCAATTACCATGCAACCTTATTAATTGGTTACGTTTTCAAGATTTTCAACCCTTTGGAATTGGAACCCTGCTTAGGTGACACCCAGTTTACACCTACACCCCAGCACCCACACCCCCAAGCAGCCTGCAACACCCCTCTGCCCCCTGAATGAAAAAGTGCCATGTGTTACAGCACGGTGGAGTTTATTAAAAAGAAGCAGGCTGCCACAGGGCCACACCACACAGTACAGAACAGTACATAGCAGTGAAGAGGCTGCGGCTTTAATTATGATGTGAGCGGAGCAGCGCCCGTGGAGACAATACCACTGTATTGTTTTGAATAGGAGGTTTTAACAAGGGAATACTGAGAAAAATGGGGTTTCATTTGTGTATGTGGTGAAAAAAGGTTTATTGCAGTGGTTTGTATAGTGGGATTGTCTGCTTTCCCTTTCTGTCCTTGAAAGTACTACTGTGGGCTCCACCCTTGACCCCGCCCTCCTAGTTAGGAACTATTCAAGCCACCTGTTCCCAATGTGGCACTCTTTGCTGCTGCCACTCTGTCCGCTGCTGTACCTTGGCTTGGGTTGACTGTGAGTCCTGCTCTGCACTGTTGGTCTGGGGGGGCGTCAAACCATGGTAGATCTGTGACAGAGGGCTGGTTTAATTCCTGCTGGGCTTTGAAGGGTGGCTAAACCTGCTGCTGTTATTTGCACAGAGTTTTGCGAACTGTTTTTGCACTCAGTTTTGTACATTGTCTTGCAGCCCAACTGGAGTCTAATTATCTTATTTTGTTTCAGCGACGCTGGGTGCCCTCTTGTGGTTGGGCTAGGCACATTGGTGAGGTTCCCCCACCTTTGCATGTGATTTAGTGCACTGGGGTCACGAGTTTAGTTTTATGCACTTTTCATTTTGCTGTGCCGTTTGCTGTGTCCACTGAGGTGAGTATGTGGTAGCACCCCTGGGCACACCCAAGATAATCTGCTCACCACTGGTGGCCCCAGCTAGCTTATTTTGGTTCTTTTTGGTAATTTATAAACTGTTTTATTCCTAGGCCTATTCGAAATACCAACTTAATTGCTAGCTTGTCTTTGAAAATAAAATTAAAACTTAAAAAAAATTATTTTTAACTTAATGTTGTAATAAATACATTTTTTCTAAATTTAGTTGTCCTGTTTAACTTTATTTAGTTTTAGCCATATATTAGAATTTGGATTTAGATATCTGAAGGAAAAACCTTTTAAATAAAATAATTTTAATATCGTTTGTCATGTCTCTCTCATCTTTTAATTCAGGATCTTATCTGTGTGTCTTTTACACTGTAAATTTGATTGTGACCCTTGGGCCTTAAGACTCCCCCCCCCCCCCAAAAAAACAAAACAAAAACAAAACAACATACTCTCGGCGGGGTGACCCGTGTTGCCACACTTGCAAAAGTATTCATACCCCTGGAACTTTTTCACATATTGTCACGTCACAACCAACAAGTTAAATACATTTTCTTAGCATTTTGTGTGAAGCAACACACAAATGGCAAACAAGTTTGAAGTGGAAGGGAATATTTTACAAGATTTTCAAATTTTTTAAAAATTTAAAAGTGCAGTGTGCAAAAGTATTCAACCACCTTTTTCTTGAATGCAACCAATTGCTTTTAGACCTTGCTTGATGATTTGGAAAGATTGAATGTTGACCTAATGACTACATAGAGTCCACCTGTGTGTAATCTTGTGTCTCAGTATAAATGCACCTGTGCTGTGAAAACCACAGAAGTTTGTCAAGAGAGTGTTGGGGAGCAAATCACAAAATTAAGTCAAAAGGAGCACACCAAACAGGTCAGAGAAAACGTTGTGGTGAAGTTTAAAGCAGGGCTTGGATCTGAAAAGATTTCCCAAGTGTTGAACATCTCAAGGAAAACTGTTCAATCTATCATCCAGAAATGGAAAGAGTATGGCACAACTGCAAACCTACCCAGACATGGCAGAGATCCACAGCACAGGTGGGGGAAGCTGTTCACAGGACAACTATGAATCATGCACTAAACAAATCTGGTCTTTATGGATGAGTGGCAAGAAGAAAGCCATTGTTGAAAACCATCCATAAGAAGGCTTGTTTACAGTTCGCTAGAAGTCATTTGGAGGTCACAGCAAACATGTGGCAGAAGGTGCTCTGGTCTGAGGACCAAAATCAAACTTTTGGCCTAAAGCAAAAACGCTATGTGTGGAGGAAAACTAACCCTGCGCATCTGGACTCTGAACACACCATCCCCACAGTTGAACATGGTGGGGGCAGCATCATGCTGTGGGGGTGCTTTTCTTCAGCTGGAACAGGGAAGCTGGTCAGAGTTGATGGGAGGATGGATGGAGCTAAATACAGGGCAATCTTGGAAGAAAACCTGTTGGAGTCTGCAAAAGACTTTTGAGACTGGCGTGGAGGTTCACCTTCCAGCGCGACAACGACCCTAAACATAAAGCCAAAGCAACAATAGAATGGTTTAAAGCAAAACATATTCATGTGTTAGAATGGCCCAGTCAAAGTCCGGACCTAAATCCAATTGAGAATATGTGGAAAGATCTGAAAATTGCAGTTCACAAATGGTCTCCATCAAATCCTACAGAGCTTGAACTGTTTTGCCAGGAAGAATGAGCAAAAATCTGTAGGTGTGCAAACCTGGTGGAGACATACCCCAAAAGACCTGCAACTGTCATTGCATCAAAAGGTAGTTCCACAAATGATTGACTTGGGGGGCTGAATACTTTTGCACACTGCACTTTTCAGTTTTGTGTATATATATATATATATACATATATATATATATATATATATATATATATATACATGTACACACACACATATATACACACTAAAGGGAATGTCAAGTAATAAAGCTTCTGAGTTGCCTTACAAATACATATATCAAAAATATGGAATGCATATTGATTGAATAAAGCTTCTTAGGGGCATCACATATACATCTTTTGATACTGAAATCATATAGGTTTTGAATATTGTCATGTAATCACTATGTTTATACTAGAGTTTGAGCACCATGTGCTAATACTGAAATTATGTTGAAGGCAACATTGTGTGATATGAATTGTGGGAAACTGTTGGGGTTGTGTAGACGCTCCTTTACAGGGACAGGGAGGTCGGAGGAGACTCAAGGCCAGAAAAATAGACTGGTGCAGCCCGGAGAGATGAACGAGGCCGGAGGGAGGAACCGAGGCGTCAACCTGCTCAACATATCCATCCATCCATTTTCTTCCGCTTATCCGGGGCGTTCCCAGGCCAGCCGAGAGACATAGTCCCTCCAGCGTGTCCTGGGTCTTCCCCGGGGCCTCCTCCCGGTGGGACATGCCCAGAACACCTCCCTAGGGAGGCGTCCAGGTGGCATCCTGAGCAGATGCCCGAGCCACCTCAACTGGTTCCTCTCAACGTGTAGGAGCAGCGGCTCTACTCCGAGCTCCTCCCGTGTGACCAAGCTCCTCACCCTATCCCTAAAGGTGCGCCCGGCCATTCACTCTGCAGAGGAAGCCCATTTCAGCCGCTTGTATCCGCGATCTCATCCTTTCGGTCATTACCCAGAGCTCATGACCATAGGTGAGGGTAGAAACGTAGATTGAACAGTAAATCGAGAGCTTCGCCTTCCGGCTCAGCTCCTTCTTTACCACAACGGACCGATACAGCGACCGCATCACTGCAGACGCTGCACCGATCCGCCTGTCAATCTCCCGCTCCATCCTTCCCTCACTCGTGAACAAGACCCCGAGATACTTGAACTCCTCCACTTGGGGCAGAGACTCACCACCCACCCGGAGACAGCAAACCACCTTTTTCCGGTCGAGAACCATGGCCTCGGATTTGGAGGAGCTGATTCTCATCCCAGCCGCTTCACACTCGGCTGCAAACCGCCCCAGTGCCTGCTGCAGGTCCTGGCTCAAAGAAGCCATCAGGACAACATCATCTGCAAACAGCAGAGATGAAATCCTGTGGTTCCCAAACCAGGCCCCCTCCGGCCCCTGGCTGCGCCTAGAAATTCTGTCCATAAATATAATGAACAGAACCGGTGACAAAGGGCAGCCCTGGCGGAGTCCAACATGCACCGGGAACAGGTCTGACTTACTGCCGGCAATGCAAACACAGCTCCTGCTCCGGTCATACAGGGACCGGACAGCCCTTAGCAAAGAGCCCTGGACCCCATACTCCCAGAGCACCCCCCAAAGGACACCACGAGGGACACGGTCGAATGCCTTCTCCAGATCCACAAAACACATGTGGACTGGGTGGGCATACTCCCATGAGCCCTCAAGGACCCGATGGAGAGTATAGAGCTGGTCCAGTGTTCCACGACCAGGACGAAAACCACACTGCTCCTCCTGAATCCGAGGTTCGACTATCGGTCGGATTCTCCTCTCCAGTACCCTGGAATAGACCTTACCGGGAAGGCTGAGGAGTATGATTCCCCTGTAATTGGAACACACCCTCCGGTCCCCCTTCTTATACAGAGGGACCACCACCCCGGTCTGCCATTCAGACAGCCCCACAACATCCAGAGACTTGAGATACTCAGGACGGATCTCGTCCACCCCCGGAGCCTTGCCACCGAGGAGCTTGCCAACCACCTCAGTGACTTCAGCCAGAGTGATGGACGAGTCCGCCTCTGGGTCCCCAGTTTCTGCTTCCTCCTCGGAAGACGTGACAGTGGGATTGAGGAGATCCTCAAAGTATTCCTTCCACCGCCGACAACATCCCCAGTCGAGGTCAGCAGCTCTCCACCCGCACTGTAAACAGTGTTGGTGAAGCACTGCTTCCCCCTCCTGAGGCGTCGGATGGTTTTGCCAGAATCTCTTTGAGGCCGTCCGATAGTCCTCCTCCATGGCCTCCCCGAACTCCTCCCAACCCCGAGTTTTGCCTCTGTGACTGCCCGAGCACGGCACGCTTGGCCCGCCGGTACTCATCAGCTGCCTCAGGAGTCCCACGAGCCAACAAGGCTCGATAGGACTCCTTCTTCAGCTTGACGGCATCCCTTACTTATCCCCACCACCGGGTTCGGGGATTGCCGCCGGCGACAAGCACCACAGACCTTACGACCACAGCTACGAGGCAGCCGCATTGACAATAGAGGTGGAGAACATGGCCCACTCGGAGTCCATGTCTCCAACCTCCCCCGGGATCAGGGAGAAGCTCTCCCGGAGGTGGGAGTTGAAGACCCCTCTGACAGAGGGCTCCACCAGACATTCCCAGCAGACCCTCACAATGCGCTTGGGCCTGCCAGGTCTGTCCGGCTTCCTCCTCCGCCAGCGGATCCAACTCACCACCAGGTGGTGATCAGTTGACAGCTCAGCCCCTCTCTTCACCCGAGTGTCCAAGACACGCGGTCGGAGGTCAGATGACACGACAACAAAGTCGATCATCGACCTCCGACCTAGAGTGTCCTGGTGCCACGTGCACCGATGGACACCCTTAGTGCTCGAACTGGTGTTCGTTAATGGACAAGCTGTGACTAGCACAGAAGTCCAATAACAAAACACTGCTCGGGTTCAGATTGGGGAGGCCGTTCCTCCCAATCACGCCCCTCCAAGTGTCACTGTCGTTACCCACATGGGGCGTTGAAGTCCCCCAGGAGAACAACGGAGTTTCCGGTTGGTGCACTGTCTAGTACCCCTCCCAGGGACTCCAAGAAGGCCGGGTACTCTGCACTGCTGTTTGGTCCGTAGGCCGACACAACAGTGAGAGACCTGTCCCCAACCCGAAGGCGCAGGGACGCGACCCTCTCGTTCACCGGAGTGAACCCCAACACGCAGCGGCTGAGCTGTGGGGCAATGAGCAAGCCCACACCAGCTCGCCGCCGCTCCCCGCGGGCAAACGCCAGAGAAATGGAGAGTCCAACCCCTCTCAAGAAGTTGGGTTCCAGAGCCCAAGCTGTGCGTGGAGGTGACACGGTCTATAATCTAGCCAGTAACGCTCAACCTCCCGCATAAGCTCAGGCTCCTTCCCCCCCAGCGAGGTGACATTCCACGTCCCCAGAGCTAGTCTCCATGTCTATGAGATCCGGTTGTCGAGGTCCCCGCCTTTGACTGCCGCCCGGATCTCTCTGCATCCGCCTCGCATGGCTCCTCCCGCAGGTGGTGGGTCCACGGGAGGACGGCCCCACGTCGTTCCTTCGGGCTGGGCCCGACCGGGCCCCGTGGGGAAGGCCCGGCCACCAGGCGCTCGCTGCCGAGCACCCACCCCAGGCCTGGCTCCAGGGTGGGGCCCCGGTAACGCCAGTCCGGGCGACGTAACTGTCCTTGTTCTTTTTCTCTTCATGGGGGGCTTCTGCTCAACATAATATTTGCATATTCATGTTGCATGTTACATTTTTATGTTGCGGGGCCAGGGAAAGGCAGACAGACCGCCTGCTGCACATACGAGGGATAGATCATTTGACCCCGGGTACTGTATTAGATTGTAACTGTTAGGGAAATAAACTTTTGAGATTTGAACTGATCGAATCCAGTCGTCATTTTGATAGAACACGCCTAACAACATATATGTATATATATATATATATATACACATACACACACACACACATATAGTCGTCATTTTGATAGAACACGCCTAACAACATATATATATATATATATATATATATACACACACACATATATATATTGTATATATACATACATATACGAGGGTCATTCAATAAATAAGGTGAATTTTTCGGTATAAGGACTTTTAATACACATAGCTTACTTTTTTATGTTTTATTTTTTACTTGTTTTTCACATGGATTAAAATTCTTTTGCAGATAAAAAAAAAAAAAAAAAAAAAAACTTTGAGAGTTTTGGCAATTAACAAAGATGGCCGACCAAGAAGCATGCTCCAGGATTGAATAGCTGTCAGTTATCAAGTTTTTGGTTGGTGAAGGGTGCAAACCCATATTCATAGAAGAATGTCAACTGTGTATGGTGCCACATTTTTCAGACAAAAAAATGTCTACAAGTGGGCTAAATTGTTTAAAGAAGGTCGGAGCAGTGTTGAGGATGAAGGCAGGCCTGGGAGGCCTACAGAAGTGAGGTCTCCTGAGGTGATCGAACCACAGAACCACGAATACACAGTTGACATTCTCCTATGAATTTCAACAGGTTTGAACCATTCAGCAACCAAAAACTTGATAACTGACCGCTGTTCAGTCTTGGAGCATGCTTCTTGGTCGGCCATCTTTGTTAATCGCCAAAACTCTTAGTTTTTTTTTTTTTTTTATCTGCAAAAGAAATTTAATCCATGTGAAAAACAAGTAGAACTAAAAAATAAATAAATAAAATAAGCTTCTATGTGTATTAAAAGTCCTTATACAGAAAATGACCCTCGTGTGTATATATATATATATATGTGTGTGTGTGTGTGTGTATATATATATATATATATATATATGTGTGTGTATATATATATATATATATGTGTGTATATATGTGTGTGTATATATCTGTGTGTGTGTGTATATATATATATATATATATATATATATATATATATATATATATATATATATATATATATATATAGTGTGCAAAACTAAATCAGGATAGGTCACCCGTCATACAAGATCTCTCTGTGTAATCCCCCCGACACCTGATCCACCGCAGAAATATTCAATTCTGTCCAAAGTTGTGGAGTGAAGACTTGACTCTAAAACTTTAGTCCAGTAACAAAATTCAGTGTTTTTTTATTTATGTATATTTTTTTGCCACCCGTCATACAGGCGTGCTAAGAAACTTATGAGGTGTAATGAGAAATAAAAACATGTGAAGTGTCTCGTTTCTCTGACTTCCTTCTCTGACAACCTTTTCACAGTTGGTATACTGCTGTGACCTCACACAGTTACGCCTGTGTGACAGGTGATACCTTTGTTGCTTATTACACCTGTGTGACAGGTGACACCTGTGTTACTTATTATACCTGTATGACAGGTGACACCTGTGTTACTTATTATACCTGTGTGACAGGTGACATATCTGTATAACCATTATACACCTTTATTATATTTGATATAGTCGTGTCACAACAGGTTCACCTTTAATGAAAATTGTATGTAAAAATGTAATGACCAATATAATTACTTTGTAATATCCTGGACTGTTATATGGAAGGGTGGGCTGTAGTCTCAGTGTTACAGAATGGTCTGATCTCCATGTTTAAAATGTACAAAGCGCTTTACATTAACCACTCACCCATTCATAAACCAGTGTACATAGACACTGGAGGTGAGGTAGGTCTAAGGACACAACAGCAGTATTTATTTGTGGGAGCTGCAAATGCACTGCCAACCTATGGGACAATGGATCTAACTGCTGTACCAGTGATGTCAGTAGGATTTGAACCGCCAACCTTCAGATCAAAGGACAAGCATTCTACCAACTGAGCTACTGCTATAATGTCGTTATCACTGTTTGTTGTCCTTCTGTGCTGTGCTCCCTCCTCCCTCACCTGCCTGTCTCCGGAGCTGGGCGGAGTCCTGGCTCCTTCTGCGCGCACCTGCAGCCCATCTACGCAATCAACATCACCTGCTGTGGATAAAAGGAGTCAGGACCAGACACTCGGCGCCGGAACATCCGCGTGTTACACGTGAATACAACTGCTTGGCTTAGTATCTTGGTATTTTTGTAAACCTTTTGGCTCATTGGAATTTTTGCTCTTCCCCAGACCTCTGCCCGAGAACCAGCTCCGGAACCCCCGCGCTTGCACCTGCATATCTACCCTGGTATGATCTCAAGTTGTCCTCGTCTTGCACTCGTGTATCTCCCTGGTCACGGACCCGCACCCACGCTCCCCAGCACCTCTGGATCTATGAACTATGACTAACCTGTTGCACCATACTGTGAAGCATCCTCGTTCCCCCGGCCTTGTGGATTAATGAACTTTGATTTCTATTTTCACATTTCTGTGAATAAAACTCTGTTAAACCTTCGTGAGTCGCGCAATTTTGGTCCCTCCGTCCTGCTGGTTACGACATATAGGAAGAAAAAAGAAACATAAACACAGGACTTAGAAACAGCACAGATTTCTGCAGAATTTATCTCAGGTAAAAGAAGTGATATATTTTGTTTCTGAATGATGCAGTTCTGGCGAGGAGATGTCTGCTGCATTTGAGAGACATTGTGACACATATGGTTGGACTGTCCAAAGTTAGGACCGTGACTGGGACACCCTTCATGATCTTCTGCATTTGGACAGGATGGAGGAGCGGTTGACTGCTCACACACGTCTCACAGAGTCTGTCTATAACTCAGATGAGCATTCTCTCGCTCTCTCTGTGATGCATTATTCAGCCAAAGCCTCTTCCTGCAGACCAAGCCCCACTCACACACTAAGCAAACATACAAAATGGCTGCCATGCACCACTCACCCAGCAGTGGCGTTTGCACAAGAGCGGCCCATTCTTCAGAGGGAGATAGTGATGATTTACAAGCAGTGCGAGATCGATTAGAGGAACAACAGGTGCAGGCTAAGCTAACGGACAAGGTGAAACTAATGTTGACACAGTTTAACGACGCAGAGGTGGAGGATAGTCTACTAAAAAAGTAACTCAAGAAAAAACGTTCAAATAAGGAAAAGGTTTCAACATTTACTGCCACTACTGTTACTCTCAAATGCCCAGAGTGTTGTGAACGAATCAGTTTAACGAACTGAATGTGTTTACTCAAGCATCAACCCATCGGACCAAAATATATACATCTAAAATATAATATTAGTAGTTGATTGCTCAAAACAGCAATAGTGATTGTCAAAATTGCTGGAGGTATTTTGAGTACTGTCATCAAGATTGGTGAAGGAGTATGGGATTTAAAAACACAAAGGAGCTTTGTGATGCGTAACCCACAGTTTGGGGCAGGTTTTTTGTCAAATGGGAGGGAGCCCGACTTTCAAAAGTCCCCTTAACCATGAAAGACAAAAGGTTTTAGCTGTAGCATTAATATATTTTTGTCCAACAGTGCCACTCCAGTTTCACCTGGCGACCTAAGTCCTAAGGTACACAGATAACTGTCATGATGCCTGTTTGTTGCTGCCCTCCTGTACTCTCTATCCCCCTCCCTCACCTGTCTGTCTGGAGCTGGGCGGAGTCTCTGACTCCTTCTGCACGCACCTGGAGCGCATTAGCGCAATCACCCTCACCTGTGGTGGCGTATAAGAAGACTCGGCAGACTACACTCGGAGCCAGGCCGTCCGCGTGTAAAACGTGAATGTTCCAGCTCTGTTTTTGCATTCCTGTTACCCACCTGCTTGTTCTCATTTTGGATTTTGCCACCTTTCCAGACTCCTGCCCTCGCCCTCTCCTGCTCCTGCCTCTACGCTCCGGTACAGTCATCTCACTCCGTCTTGCCTGTCTTGGTCTCCGGCGTCCCGCCTGCTTCTTACCCTGGGTCCCACTCCTTGGACTACGCCGGCCCTGTCTGTCCTGGTCTCGTCCCCGCTCCCGTCTTCACTCCAGCCCCGGCTTCCCGCTCCCGACCCGCTCTCCGTCTGTCCTGCCTGCCTCCTGCTTCCTGGTTCCTCGTGTGTGTGTCATTTGAACTATTTAAGACTTTGATTCATAGACTTGTAAATAACACTGTCAACCTGCTCTGAGTCCGCATACTTTGGTCCTGACCTGCACCGTTACGACAGATAAGCATATTGAGTAGGGGACAATAGGTTCTATTTGTAAATGCTACTTTATTATTACATCAGTTCAGTGGACACAGAGGGTCTTCAGACCCTGGACAGGTTTTTAGCATTCTTCAATCAAAAGTTGGCCACTTACAGTAACAATGATAGAGAAATAAATGGTCTGTTCAAGACTAATGTAAACAACCAGGTTCAGTATTTGTTCTTTTTCTCCTCTTCTATTGTTAAAACCATGAATCCGTTCATTGTCTGGAAGACATACAACCCCAATTCCAATGAAGTTGGAAGAAAATACAAAGACATGATATTTAAATGTTCAAACTGATAAACTTTATTATTTTTACACAAATATTCAGTCATTTTCGATTTGATGCCTGCAACATGTTTCAGGACAACCAGGCGGTACTGTATTAAAAACAGACAAGAATGTGTAAAGGATATTACCACATGGGCTCAGGAATACTTCAGGAAACCATTGTCAGTTGACACAGTTTGTTGCTAAAACTAAGTGCAAGTTAAAACTACCATGCAAAGTGAAATCCATATAACACCCAGAAACGCTGCCGGCTTGCACATCGATGAAGGTACCATTAATGCTGAAAGGTAGATACAGGTTTTGGAGCAACATATGCTGCCATCCAAGCAATATCTTTTTCAGTCTCTGCTTGTTTCAGCAAGACAATGCCAAGCCACATTCTGCACGTGTTACAACAATGTGGCTTCGTTGTAAAAGAGACTGGACTCCCATTTAAAATGTGTGGCACATTATGAAGCGCAAAATACAACAACGAAGACCCCAGACTGCTGAGCAACTGAAGTTGTGCATTCAGCAAGAATGGGAAAGGATTCCTCCTGCAAAGCTTCAACAATTAGTGTCCTTAGTTCCCACTTATTGATTGTTAAAAGGAAAGGTGATGTAAAAGAATGCCCCTGTCCCAGCTTTATTGGAACATGTTGCAGACAAATTGAAAATGAGTGAATATTTGCATACAACAATAAAGTTTGTCAGTTTGAACATTAAATATCATGTCTTTGTAGTTTATCCAGTCCAATATAGGTTGAACAGGATTTGCAACTCTTTGTATTCTGTATTTTTTTAAGTTTTACACAGCATCCCAACTTCATTGGAATTGTAATAATGACAATCCATGATGCAGTTGTTCTTTAAAGAAACGAGGCAGTGTGGAGGGCTGGACACAGGCTCTTCCATCTAAAAATTATTGAACAAAATCATATAAACAGAACATAAGATGATGAAACTTACACAAGTTAAATGCACAGGGGCGGGGGGTGCGGCATAGCGGAGGTGATGGTGCGGGCAGTGCCGGGGTGGGGAGCAGAGTACGAGCCGGGGTCCGGTGTCGTGGAGTGCAGTGGTAGACCAGAGCCAGAACGAGGAGCAGGATGCAAGAGGCATAGAATGCGGAGAACAAGACAAGGAGAGACTGTACCAGGACTAGGAAGCAGGGTTGGAGCAAAGCCGGGAGTGAGGGAGCTGGGATTGTCCAGAGAACAGGATCTGAAGGGTAACATGAAAAATCCAATGAGCAGGATACAAAGAGCAAAATGCAAAAGGCAAAAAACAAGCTAGATAGTCATGTGGATGCACGGACGATCTGGCACCGTGTGTCTGGTCCTGGCTCCTCTTATCCATGGGAGGTGGTGGTGATTGCGCTGATGAGCTGCAGGTGCACGCAGGAGAAGCCAGGAGCTTAGCCCAGCTCCGACTCTGGCAGGTGAGGGAGGGAAGGAGCAGGATAGGAGGCAAAACATGGGATCGGAATCATGCGGATCGTGACAGAACTAGCACCGTGAAGTAAACAAAAGCCAGAGAACACGGAAAACTAAAGAGCAAGCTTTTATAATATGGGGTTGGTGCCCCCAGTTGGCAGACAGGTTGAACTACCCAGTCCTGCCACGGGAAATCACCCAAATAATACAATAATAACAGAATAAAAGACATATGTGTATGCCTATAGCTCCATACACCTTCACTAGAATCATTTGGATAACTTCATCTCTGGAATTCAATTCCAACATGTGTGAATGAAACAAAACACAACTCCAGGTATGTTTTTGAGGAGGTAATAACATGATAACATGATTTAAAGTGCACACTTTTTCTACTGATGGTATTTCAACAATGTATTCTAGTTCTTTTACTACTATTACTACTACTACTAAGTTAGATTGTATTTCTACTACTACAGCTTCTCTACTACTACTACTATTACTACTACTACCACTACTACTACTACTACTACAACTACTTCCCTGCTTTTACTGATACTTTTGTTCAAATGTGCTCGTTTCTACCCCTTCAGTATATGACGATAGCTGTTGTGTTTACATAGTGAGAAAGTGCTTAGAGGTGCTCAGAGGAGCTGGAGAGCATCGATAAGCACTCGGCCTGGCAGAATGTTTCGATCTTCGGGTCAATAGTTCCAGTGGACTGCAGTTAAAGAGGTGAGAGCTGGCTGATTACTGCTGTAGATTACTCCCATGCTGCCCACAGTCCCCAGGGGGCACTGTACACCTCCATCTGAGATCAATCAGGTCTAATCAGGGAGACAAGGAGGAGCGAGTGTGTGAGGGTGAGAGTTCGCTTTTAGATAGCATAACATTATTTAGGTAATGTAATCGAATGGGGCAGCAGTGGTGTAGTGGTTAAGTTGAAAACAACATTTTAATATGTTTTATAAGTTTCACTTTAGTTTTTGATTACCATCACCATTCCCTTGGATTCCTGCACTAAATCACTTACTGTTCAGAGCGCTAAATACAATCAGCGTGAATCCCCCTAATGAAAATACTGCACATCACATCAAGTTTGTAAAATTTTTTTTATCATGTTTTTGTATATTTATGGAGGATTATTAAGTGGAAGCATGGGTGTCAAGCAGCATATTTTCATGAATGTATTCTCTGTCGCATCTCGAGAACCAAACATGATTGTCATCCAATCAGATTTGTTTCAGTGATGATATGAAACAAAGGAGCTCATTGGTCACTCATCATTTACAAACAAAATGATCATTTACAAACAAAATTATATTTCTCGCACCTCAGATTAACATTGTTTATTTCTTTTTTCCTCATAAGCAGCCAGATTTGTTTTGATATGGACAGACCATTTATGTCCCTGGTTGGCTAAACCACCTGTCAATCACGCGGACTCACATCTTCCAAGTATTGAAGTGTGTATTCTGGATCCCAGGCAAGCACTCTGCATGCATGACCCAGGCTCTGAATGTTTGTAAATAGTTGCAAAAGTAAAGAGCTGTGGGCTGAGATGCAACTTAGGGAGTAGGTGAAAACAGCATTTTGTGAGCTTTTTGTATTTGCCTGCATTAGATTGCAGGCGAATACAGGATTATAACATGATTACAGGCTCAAGTGATCTTCACACAATATATCCCTTCAGATGAACACTGAAATACCAGTATACAAAGCAATGAATCATACATTTCTGCACAAGCCATATGTGTGTTTTTTCATCCTCCTGATGTGAGCGAGGAAACAGGGACAGAGTGAAACCTCCTGTCTGGCAAAGCTCCTCTCTGTCAGCTCAGTGCAACCGAGTGTGTAAAGATCTACTGCTGAGCCACCTGATGCTACTCTCTCCCTCTCTCTCTCCTTTGCTGTTTCTCTTATCCTTTATCTCCCTCTTTCTGTCTCTATCTCCTTCCATCTCTTTTATCCTCTATCTCTATCTCCCCTGCCCCTTCTCTCTCTGCATGCTCTCTTTCTCTCCCCCTCCCTCTTCTCTCTCCCTTTCTCCCTCTTTCTCTGCACTCTCCCTCAACTCCTCGATGTCATGTTCTCCCCCACCCTCTCCTCTTGACAAATCCCTCGTTTAGCTCAGCTCTGGCTCTGTGGCTCTCAGAGGAACAATGCCAATAGGTGGCCGCCCTCTCTCTTGGTGCAAACAGCTGATGTTTACACACAACATTCACACTCAAATCAAGTCTCCATTACAAACACTGCGCCCTGTAAGAGGTTAGCACTCTTTGTTAGCCACATCACATGAAAAGAGACTCAGGTATCAGTCTAACGTGGGAAAAAATGCCTAAAACCACATCTCGGATAGAGCTGCTAAACTGGGCAGTACCTGGAGGACTAAAGAAGAGAGTGAAGGGGGCTGTGTACAACTGTTATCACTAAAAGCTATATTTGATTTGAACATTAGTTTAGTTCATATCTGGGGACATGTTTATGAAATTTGAAATACAATTTCTACAAACCCTCTCATGTCATCATTGTCATCATGTATTTTTCGCCTCATATTTGATTTAATGCCACCACTATTCAGAGCTCACCTCCCTGAACCACCAGCCCCACCCTAGACCACCACCTTAACCTAGTGGAGGGATTTGAGTACCCGAATGATCCTGGGATCTATGTTGTCGGGGGCTCCACGCCCCTGGTAGGGTCACCCATGGCAAACAGGTCCAGGGGGACTGGTCAGACTACGAGCATTTCAGAAGCCCTTTATGACGCGTGCAAGACCAAGATTCACTATGTTGCCCGGACCAGCATCACCGGGACCCCACCCTGGAGCCAGGCCTGGGGTGGGTGCTCGAAAGCGAGTGCCTGGTGGCCGGGCTCAGCCCGAAGAACAGATGTGGGGCCGTCCTCACGTGGACCCACCACCCACAAGAGGATCCGTAAAGGGCTGGTGCAGAGAGATCTGGGTGGCAGTCGAAGGAGGGGCCTTGACAACCGGATCTCCGACGTGGAGACTAGCTCTGGGGACAAGGAACGTCACCTCGCTGGGGGGAAAGGAGCCTGAGCTTGTGCGGGAGGTTGAGCGCTACCGACTAGATATAGTCGGCCTCACCTCCATGCACAGCTTGGGCTCTGGAACCCAACTCCTTGAGTTGCCTGCGGGGAGCAGCAGTGGACTGGTGTGGGCTTACTCACTGCCCCACAGCTCAGCCGCCATGTGGGTCGTGTCTCTGTGCCTTCGGGACGGGAACAGGTCTCTCATTTTTGTGTCGGCCTACAGGCCGAACAGCAGCGCAGAGTACCCGGCCTTCTTGGAGTCTCTGAGAGAGGTGCTAGATCAGGGGTGGCAAACAAGTTAGACACAAAGAGCCAAAATTTTCAAATGTGAGAGTCAAAGAGCCACACCATGCACAGACCTGCCAAGACAGACACACATAAACACACGCAATTACAACCACATTATTTCCCATAGCACACTCCTTTCCTTACAAAACAACAGCAAGTATTGTACTTGTGTTGTGTGTTAATTTCAAGTGTCCACCCTCAACACACACATACACACACACGCACACAGGCACCTCTCCCTCTCTCTTTCTCTCGCTCAAACAAACACACACACACACTTGCTCTTTATCTTCTTCTGCCTCTCTCTGACACACACAACTACTGAGCACACTTCAGAAATACAGACAGGGCCTGTATAATGTAAACTGATGGAATATTAAAATATTAACATTGTAACATATTATTACAAGCATGCTCAGTCAGGTGTTTTTTCCAAACTACATAACAGATTTTTTTTTACCTTGCTGGAGTGATAGGATGATGATCTTAGTGGGATTTCTTTGAGTTTTTTATTATCTGGAGCCAAGGTTTCAATTACATCCACAAAACACTGTTTTAAAAAGTCTCCTTTGCTGTTTCACTGTTGTTGTTGTTTTGGGTTTTTTTCAGCACGGGCAATGTTCCACACCCCTTTACAGGATGCAAGTCTCAGTTTCTCCATGCTTGTTCAATTGCTGAAACATTCATGCAGGTATTTGTACCTGGCTTTTCAAGGTGCTCAATTTGTGCTTGTGTAGTTCTGTACCTTTGGGGAATTCCTTGTCAATATTAGCATGGAGAGTGCTAAAATGACGCTGAAGATTTGAAGCCTTGTAATGTGATATCGTGGTATTACATATTAAACAGAGCGATTTGCCATTCCGTTCAATAAAGAAATAAGCATCTTCCCATTCTTCCAGAAATGTCCTGCGTTCATCTTTTCATCTCACTTTACATTTTTCCAATTTCACGATGAGGGTAACAGTATGCAGGAAATGTTTACTTAATTTCCCAGCATTAGACATGACCCGCACAGATGATTGGCGGTCACTTGCGTGACAGAAGCATCGCTTTTATCACCAGTCGTATAGACTAATGTAATGCCCTGCTCTCTGGTCTTCCCAAAAGGGCTATTTCAGGTCTACAATTATTACAAAATTCAGCAGCATGTATCCTGACTAAGACCAGGGGGCGGGACCACATTACACCAGTTTTAGAATCCCTGCATTGGCCCCCTGTGTGTTTCAGGATCAATTTTAATGTTCTTTTACTGGCTTTTAAATGTCTTAATGGTCTTGGGCCTTCTTATCTTACAGAACTGCTTTTATCCTATGAACCCTTGTGGCCCCTGCACTCCTCCAGCAGCAGGCTCCTAGTCATCCCCAAAGTCAGGACACACACTGACGGAGAGGCCTCTTTCCAGTTTTATGGCCCCCATCTATGGAACAGTCTGCCGGAGGACCTCAGGGCCGCAGAGAACATTCAGGTTTTTAAAAGCAGGCTCAAGACCCACCTTTTTAGCATAGCTTTTGACAAGTATTTATCACTTTAGTTTACTTCTCTATTTATTTAGGCTGGCTAGTGTGTTTATGTTGATATCCATGTTTTACTTATGTTTTATTTACTTGTTTAGCTTTGATTTATTTTATTTATTTTAATAATTTTAGATTTGCCAGTGTTTCCTCTGGAGAGCCCTCTGCACCGGGAGCTGTGGTTGCCTGTGATTGCTGGGCCCTGGCTCGTGGGCTCTGGAGGTTTGGTCTTGACCTCATCTCTTCTCTGTGCCCTGGGCTGGTGTCCTGTGGTTGCGGGTGACCCTGCTCCTGGTGCAGATGGTTCCTTTGGTGGCGCTCTCTCATCTGGTTCATCTTTATCCAGCCTATTGCACTTAAACATATTTTAATGAAACCAAAGGTATTTTAAACATGTGTTGGGGTGGTGGGTGGGAGTGTGCGTTGGGGTTGGGGGTTGTCTGGTTATGTTTATTGATGTGTTGGGGTTGGGTTGTTTGGCTGTGGGGTGGGTGGGACTGTTTTTAATGCACCGTAAAGCACTTTGTATTACATCTTTTGTATGAAAAGCGCTTTATAAATAAAGTTTGTTGCCAAATCAGTTTTTATATATTATTTATTATTTGTTTTTAATAAGCTATAATGGATTTGAATGCGTTTTAAAGAGAAAAAAAAAAAAGTGAAACATGAAACGATGCAAAGAGCCACAGTATACCGAAACTATGATAAGAGGCAAAGAGCCACATTCCTAATGGCAGAGAGCCGCATGCGGCTCGCGAGCCACCCTTGTGCTAGATAGTGCCCCAACCAGGGATGTTCTCCTGGGTGACTTCAATGCCCATGTGGGTAACGACAGTAACATCTGGAGGGGTGTGATCGGGAAGAATGGTCTCCCCGATCTGATTTGTATTCTATTGGTTCTATTGGTTGTCCATAATGAACACCATGTTTGAGCACAAGGGTGTCCATCGGTGCACATGGCACCAAGACACCCTAAGCTGGAGGTCAATGATCGACTTTGTTGTCGTGTCATCTGACCTCGGGCCGCGTGTCTTGGACACTCAGGTGAAGAGAGGGGCAGAGTTGTCAACCAATCACCACCTGGTCTTGAGTTGGATCCGCTGGCAGAGAAGGAAGCTGGATAGACCTGGCAGGTTCAAGCGTATGATGAAGGTCTGCTGGGAACGTCTGGTGGAGCCCTCTGTCAGGGGGTCTTCAACTCACAGCTCCGGGAGAGCTTCTCTCTGATCCTGGGGGAAGCTGGGGACATGGACTCCGAGTGGGCCATGTTCTCCACCTCTATTGTTGATGCGGCTGCTCGTAGCTGTGGTTGTAAGGTCTGCAGTGCTTGTTGCGGCTGCAACCCCCAAACCCGGTGGTGGACACCGGAAGTAATGGATGCCATCAGGCTAAATAAGGAGTCTTATTGAACCTTGTTGGCTCGTGGGACTCCTGAGGCAGTTGACGACTACCGCCAGGCCAAGCGTACCACTGCTCGTGCAGTCGCGGAGGCAAAAACTTGGGGTTGGGAGGAGCTGGAGGCCACGGAGGAGGACTATCGGACAGCCTTAAAGAGATTCTGGCAAACCGTCTGACGCCTCAGAAGAGGGCAGCAGTGCTTCACCCACCCTGGTGCGGGTGGAGAGCTGCCCACCCCGAATAGGGATGTTGTTGGGCGGTGGAAGGAATACTTTGCGGATCTCCTCAATCCCACTGTCACGTCACTGTGGAGGGGAAGCAGAGACTGGGGACCCGGAGGTGGACCCGTCCATCACCCTGGCTGAAGTCACTGAGGTGGTTAGCAAGCTCCTTGGTGACAAGGCTCTGGGGGTGGATGAGATTCGTCCCGAGTACGTTAAGTCTCTGGATGTTGTGGGGCTGTCTTAGCTGACACGTCTCTATAACATCATGTGGCGGTTGGGGACAGTACCGCTGGACTGGCAAACTGGGTGGTGGTCACTCCGGCAGTAAGTCAGACCTGTTCCCGGTGCATGTTGGACTCCGACTCTCTGGGTGGGTGGTGAGTGGAGGAGTTCAAGTATCTCGGGGTCTTGTTCACGAGTGAGGGAAGGATGGAGCGTGAGATTGACAGGCAGATCGGTGCAGCGTCTGCAGTGATGCGATCACTGTATCGGCCCGTTGTGGTAAAGAAGGAGCTGAATCGAAAAGCTCTCGATTTACCGTTCAGTCCATGTTCCTACCCTCACCTATGGTCATGAGCTCTGGGTAATAACCAAAACGACGAGATTGTGCATACGAGCAGCCGAAATGGGTTTCAGAATCAGAATCAGAATCAGAAGATTTCGATTGCCATCGTCTGTGAACACAGTTCACAAATTAAGAACTCATTTCGGTGATAAAGTGAAAACAGAAAAGACACTGAATAAATACAAATACAAATAAGGGCATGCAGAAAGTTAAAAAGATATGCTTAAAAATTTTAATAAAATACCTAGAGGTAGAGGTAGAAAATATATACAACAGCAGCATCAGAACAACAGTGCAAACGTGGCTTCATGAGACAAATGGCAGAGGGGAAGAAACTGTTCTCATGATGAGAGGTTCTGATCCCAATGGACCGTAGCCTCCTGCTAGAGGGAAGTGGCTCAAATAGTCCATGTCCTGGGTGAGAAGTGTCAGCAGCTATACGGCCTGCTCGCCCCTGAGTCCTGGAGACGTACAGGTCCTGTAGAGATGGAAGGCTGCAGCCAATCACCTTCTCAGCAGAGAGCACAATGCTCCGCAGTCTCTGTCTGTCCCTGGCAGTGGCCCCAGCAAACCACACAGTGATGGAGGAGGTGAGGATGGACTCAATGATGGCCGTGTAAAACTTCACCATCATCTGGACTAGCAGCTTGCCTTTCCTCAGCTGCCACAGGAAGAACATCCTGTGCTGGGCTTTCTTGATGAGGGAGCTGATGGTCGGCTCCCACTTGAGATCCTGGGTGATGTAGGTGCCCAGGAAGCAGAAAGAGTCCCAGTGGTGATGAGGGAGTCCATCAGGGTGAGGGGAGGCAGAGGGTCTGTGACTTTCCTGAAGTCCATGATCATCTCCACTGTCTTCTGGGTGTTAAGCTCCAGGTTGTTGCTGCTGCACCAGGACACCAGCCGGTCCACCTCCCTCCTGTAGGCAGACTCATCGCAGTCCGAGATGAGGCCGATGTCATCCGCAAACTTAACCAGTTTGATGGAGTCGTGGCTGGAAGTGCAGCAGTTGGTGTACAGGGAGAAGAGCAGGGGAGAAAGTACACAGCCCTGTGAAGTTCCTGTGCTTATAGCCCGATTGTCCGAGACATTCTTCCCCAGCCGCACATGCTGCCTCCTGTCCATCAGGAAGTCAGTTATCCACCTGCAGGTGCAGTCAGGCACGTTGAGCTGAGCGAGCTTGTCAAGGAGCAGAGTAGTGAGGATGGTGTTGAATGCAGAGCTGAAGTCCACAAACAGGATCCTGGCGTAGGTCAGACATCAGCACCACAGGTCTGTAGTCATCAAGTCCAGTGATCCTGGGCTTCTTTTTTTTTTTAACTTTATTTATAAAGATTTTTGTTTTAAACAAAGAAGCATTATGACAACAGTCATACATGAACACAGCATAGAACCCAACCCTCCCACACAGAAAACCCCAAAAGTCACACAAAGACAAAATAAAACTAAACAGGAAGCAAGTTAAATTAAAATAAGGATTAAAAAAAAAACAAAAAAAAAACAACAAACAAACAATAAAGCAATAAAAAGAAACAAAGTAGGTTTATAGTAATAACATGAATTCGACACATCCCCAGCTGTAAAACAAAAGAGCTACAATGTAATGAGAAACTATAATAACAAAGGGCTTGTATCAAATTATTATATCCAATTTTTCTTTTACATATTTAAGAAAGGGTTGCCAGATTTCAAAAAACCTATTGGAGTGTCCATTAAGGGTATGTCTGATCTTTTCCATTTTCATAAAATATAGTATGTCTTTAATCCACTGTGAATGCGATGGAGGCAATGCATTTTTCCAGTTTAATAAGACTAGTCTACGAGCGAGGAGTGTACAGTAGGCCACAAAGTCTTGTTGGTATTTAGTCAGGTGATAAGGATTCAACATGACTCCAAAGAGAGCTGTCACTGGATGAAGGTCTAAGGGAAGCCTTAAAGTGCTTGACAACGTCTTAAACACTTGAGTCCAGAAGGGGACCAATTTGGTACAGCTCCAGAGGGTGTGAAAGTATGTACCTTCTGTTATTTTACACCGGTCACAAGTTGGATCGGTGTTGGGGAACCTCCTCGCTAGTTTGTCTTTTGACCAATGGGCTCGATGTACTATTTTACATTGTAACAGGCCATGCCTGGCGCAGATTGATGAAGTGTGGACCCGTTTCAGAATTTTGTCCCAATCTTCAGCTGGCAAGTCTCCTCCCAAATCCTGTTGCCATCTGTTTTTAATAATATCCAGAGATGTAGTATGCAAGGAGGATAACATGTTGTAAAGAATTGATATCATCCCTTTAAAAGTCTTGAAAGTTGTCAACAAATTATCAATGTCCAGTTGAGGAGGAAAGATGGGGAATAGGGTGTACTGCTTCCTAACAAAGTCGCGGATCTGTAGATAGCGGAAAAAATGTGTGCGTGGGATATCAAAATCATCACACAGTTGTTGGAATGAAATAAATTGTCCATTTTTAAAAAGACACTGGAGAGTTTTGAGTCCCTTATTCTGCCAGATTAAAAAAGCATTGCTCTCAAGAGAGGGGGGGAACATATGATTCACATGAATAGGGGCTTGAAATGAGAGGGAGTGCCACCCATGACGTTTCCTAAGCTGTTTCCAAATTTTAAGTGTGGCAGACACCTGTTTATTCTTTGTGAAGCGATAGGAGTCAGCAGAAAGTGAGGAGTACACCAGGGCAGCTAGCGAGGTTGGACTGCATGATCGTGCTTCCAAAATACACCACGAGGGGGCGTCGGCGCCTGGATCTTCATATAACCAATGAACAATTGGACGGATGTTCGCTGCCCAGTAATACACCTGGAAATTTGGAAGGGCCATACCACCTAGTTCTTTTGGTCGTTGAAGATAGACTTTACTCACGCGTGGTGGCTTTTGATCCCAAATAAAGCCAGAGATGACGTTATCCAATTTTTTGAAGAAAGAGGTGGGGATAAAGATTGGGATACACTGAAAAAAATAGCTAAATCTGGGGAGTACATTCATCTTGATGGTGTTTATTTTACCAGCAATTGAAAGATTTAGAGAAGACCAGCGCTTTATGTTTTCTTCCAGGTCATTAATCAGAGGGAGAAAATTTTCTTTAAAAAGATTATCGGCCTTGTTTGTTATGCGGACACCAAGATAAGTGAACTTGTCTCTGGTAACCTTAAAGGGTAACTGATCCAGAGGGTATGTCTGAGCCTTAGAGTTAACAGGGAAAACTTCGCTCTTCTGAATATTTATTTTATATCCTGAGATACTGCCAAATGCATCGAGAGTTGAAAGGACAGCAGGGATTGAAGTATTCAGATCCGAGATGTACAAGATCATATCGTCTGCATATAAAGATACTTTTTGTTCGAGACCTTCCCGAAATATGCCTCTTATTGCCGTATTTTTTCTAATCGCAATTGCCAGAGGCTCTAGAGCCAGGGCAAACAATAGGGGTGAGAGGGGACACCCTTGTCTTGACCCACGCGAGATGGGGAATGCTTCAGAGTATAACCCATTTGTGCAAACCGATGCTAAGGGAGTGGTGTAGAGTAGTTTAATCCAATTTATAAAATGAGGGCCAAAGTTGAATTTTGTCATTGAGTAAAGAAGGTAATCCCATTCAAGCCTGTCAAAAGCTTTTTCAGCATCCATCAGCAGTAGTAATTCTGGGGTTGAGGAACTGGGTGGGCCATAAATAATGTTGAATAATCTGCGAATATTGAAAAAAGAGTATCTGTTTCTTATAAATCCTGTTTGGTCAGCAGAGACTAGGTGTGGTAGAACATGTTCTAAGCGTAAGGCCAAGACCTTAGCTAAAATTTTAACGTCAACGTTCAGTAGCGATATGGGGCGGTAGGATGCACATTTTGTTGGATCCTTACCCTTTTTTGCAATGAGAGATATAGATGCCATTCTTAATGTCTGGGGAAGAATACCCACATCAAAAGACTCATTGTACATGTTCAAGAGGTGTGGAATTAATTGATGGGAAAACTTTTTTAAAAATTCAGGTGGAAACCCATCTGGTCCAGGACTCTTACCAGACTGTAAGGACTTAATGGCAATTCCCAATTCCTCAGCTGTTATTGGAGCTTCAAGATTATTTTGAGATTCTTCACTGAGTTGGGGTAGATTTAAATGGGAGAAAAAACAGTCAAAGTCAGGCTGCGTATCATGCTCAGAGGTGTAGAGAGACAAGTAAAAATCCTTAAAACTGTCATTAATTTTTTTGACATCATGTGTAGAACCTTGTGGTGTATCAATTTTAGTAATGAGCCTTGAGGCTAAAGTCTGTTTCAGTTGATGAGCAAGTATCTTGCTTGCTTTATCTCCAAATTCGTAGTAAAGATGGCGGGACTTAATTAAATTTTTTTCAGCCTCAGTGGACAACAGGATATCCATCTTGTTTTTTGCGAGGAGCAGCTCTTTCAACAAATCAGGTGTAGGGGCAGAAGCAAATGTTGCTTGGAGTTGTGAGATACGATTAATCATATCTGATCTTTCTTTGTTAGCCTCTCTATTTTTATGAGCCCTGTACGAAATTATTTGTCCCCTGACGAAAGCTTTGAGGGCCTCCCATAATGTTCCGTATGAAATTTCAGTGGATGCATTTGTTTCAAAATATAAATCAATCTGAGAGGCAATGTATTGGACATCCTCATCCTGGGACAAGGCAGTTATGCCAAGCCTCCATGGTGGTCTCGGAGCTTGGAATGCAAGTCTGAAGGTAGCAGTGAGAGGCGAGTGGTCAGAAATAATAATGGCATTATATGAGCAAGTCTCTACTGATTGGAGCAGCCTACTATCAACAAGAAAATAATCAATCCGAGAAAATGTTTGATGCACTGGCGAGAAAAATGAGTATGCTCGTCCAGTTGGGTTGAGACTTCGCCATAAATCTATCATACTATAGTCATTTATAAATGCATTGATTACATGTGCAGATCTACTTAATTTGGATGCAGATGAGGAAGATCTATCCAATAACGGGTTGAGACAGCAATTAAAGTCGCCGCCCAAAACCAGGCGATGAGTGTCTAAGTTTGGCAAATTATAAAGAAAATCTGAAAAGAATTTGTCACTGTCCCAATTTGGTGCATATATATTTGCCAAAATTAATGGTATATTTGCAATATGGCCTGTAACAACTATATAACGACCTCCAGAGTCTGCAATGACATCTGATGCTGTAAATTGTAATGATTTGTGAATCAGAATGGCTGTGCCTCTGGCTCTTCCATTGAAAAGAGAGTGATAAGATTGACCAACCCAGCTTCTGCGAATCTTCATATGGTCAGGTTTTTTAAAATGAGTTTCTTGTAGATAGGCAACCTTGACCCCTAGACTAGCAAGATGAGAAAGAACCTTATTGATCTTTGATGGCTTTCCTAACCCCCTGACATTCCAGCTCGCAAATGTTACACTAGAACCAATAGATGATAACATATAGTATTTTAAACTAAAAGTGGTGACACCACGGCATTTAACGTGCCAAGATCGGCCCGAAGCACGTAAATCAGAGTTCCAATATAAATAAAGCATGTGAAGAGAAACATCGGAATGAGAACAGACTGAGATAAACCCAAAACAGGAAGGAAGTAAAAATAAAAATGAAAGTAACAGTAACGATAACCCCCACCCCCCACCCCTGCACCCCCCCAACATAGGTGCACGACAGATTCTATCAAACTCCCCGCCTGTTCACTCCGAATCAAAACGACCACTAAACAAGCACAAGCTCAGGTCATTACAGAATTAACAAAACTGTCTTAGGAAAAAATAAAACAGGTTACTAGCCAGTACATCCAGTGAATAGATCTCCTAAAGAGCGGTATATTTTACAGCAAAGGAGCTAATATGGAACATAAAAAACAAACAAACAAAAAGAACATACCTGTTCTTCGTAACAATGTCCCGTCACATCCCTGACCTCACAAGAAAAAAATGAAAACAATAGGAGTGTCCCAGATAATAACTGCAGAGGTCTAATGCATACGTTGACGCCGATGGGTCCCGTTACTCAGCTCCAGTGTCCTCCAATTCGTGGTTCACAAAGTCCATCGCCAGCTTAGGGTCCACGAACGTGCGCTCTCTCTTTCCCGGGAGTGTGACGCGCAGAGTCGCAGGGAAGCGCATGCCATACCTGGCTCCTTCCACAGACCGCAGTCGCTTTTTTACGTCTCCAAATGCTGCCCTCTTCTTCGCCACAGACGAGGTAAAGTCGGGGAAAATATACACTTTCCTTCCCATGTACATGAGTGGCTGCTGGCTGGATTTGCGCAGAATTTCGTCTCTCACGTGAGCGTAATGAACGCGCATGATGAACACACGTGGAGGTCCACCTTGCTTTGTTTTTTCTTGACTGGACCGGTGTTCTCTGTCCAGAAGAGGAGCAGCATCTAATCCCAAGATTTCTTTCAAAAGTTCAGACACAAACTTTGTTGGTTGACTGCGCTCCGCGCCCTCCTCAACCCCGACCAGCCTCAGATTATTACGCCTGGACCTGCCCTCAAGATCTTCACATTTAGCGCGTAACTCCTTCATCTCTTTTTGGAGTTGTGCCGTGGCAGAGTCAAGGCTAGTTACAGTGTCCCCAGTGAAGGACGCGGAACATTCCAGATCCTTGATACGAGTATCATGTGATGAGAGCGTGGCTTGTATATTGGTACTGATGCCGTCAATTCAGCCCTCACAGAACTCAATGCTCTTGTTCAGATCAATTTTCAAGCCCCTTATATCTTGTCCAATCTTCTCACATATGGATTCCCTCAGACTCTTCAGGGATTCAGTGAACACTGTTGTCGTTAGCGCGTTCTCAGCCTCCGCGTCCTCCGGTGCTGTAGCGGCTAACGCGGAGCTAGCTTGGGAGCAGCCGCGGTGTTTATTTGACTGGTTTCGGGTCACTGGAGTTGCCATTTTCGAACTATTCTTTCAAAAAATATATAACCTCGTGCAACATTGATAAAAAAAGAAACAGAAATCAAAAGACAGAACCAAATTAAAATGAAAATAGTGGACCTGCATGGAGCTCGCAAGAAACACGTCTACATCTCAGCGCCTCCCACGTGTCTCGATCCTGGGCTTCTTGGGGACGGGCAGAATGGTGGACAGCTTGAAACAGTCTGGGACGTGACATGACTCCAGGGAGGTGTTAAGATGTGGGAGCCAGTTCCTCAGCACAGTGTTTAAGGGTGGAAGGAGAGACAACCGTCCGGGTCCGCAGCCTTATGAGGTTTGCTTCCCCTTCCTCCGTAGGGTGGCAGGGTGCACCCTTAGGATAGGGTGAGTACTTGGTCACATGGGAGGAGCCTGGAGTAGAGCCGCTACTCCTACACGTCGAGAGGAGCCAGCTGATGTGGCTCGGGCATCTGCTCAGGATACCTCCTGGACGCCTCCCTAGGGAGGCATGTCCCACCGGGAGGAGGCCTTGAGGAAGACCCAGGACACACTGGAGGGACTATGTCTCTTGGCTGGCCTGGGAAACCTTGGGGTCCCACCAGAGTAGTTGGAGGACGTGTCTGGGGTGAGGGAAGTCTGGGAGTCCCTGTTTTAGACTGCTGCCCCCACGACCTGGCCCCGGATAAGTGGAAGAAAATGGATGGATGGATATTAGAGATAATCTGAAAAAAAAATGATTTGAGACAAACTTTTATGTCATGTGTATAGACCCAGAAATGACAGAGATATTTCAGACCAGGGAATTATGCAAAATCACCATATAGCTTTCTGTCATGTTATAATTTTGTTCCCTCATCAAAAACATGTCTGAAGAGATTTTAGATGTCATCCACGCATGTTTGAGTAATTTAGCAATCTCTTACGGTTAGCTGTAAGATTCTGTATAATGCTTTAACTAGACTGTTAATGCACTCCTCTCTCACTCTCTCCAAACCACATGACTCACCCTGATTTATATTCTGAACAGTTGTATTGGATGTGCCATGCAAAAAAGGCTTCTATTACTAATAAATGAACAGCTGAAAAAAAAAAAAAAAAAAAAAAAAAAAAACTTCAAATTGTCTCATGTTGCCTGAATCTTTTATGCAAATGGAATTTCAAATGAGCCATCTTCTGAGACCTTGACTGTTGTTTCTCCCCTCTATTAAAATTTATGCCATGATTTATAAATTGTATTAATAGTTGGAATGGAAACGATGAAACGTCCTCACATCACTCTCTGGTCCCTTGTCACTATCCCTTCTGTCTTGGCGGCTTCGGTATCTTATGGTGATTTTATAATTGGCCTGGCACATTGCTATTCAAAGCCCTCCAGGACTAATTAGCAGTAGACCTGACGACCCTGCCCCGGTTGCTAATGGCGCTAGCTAATGTGTCTAAGTGTGGAGGTCCAAAGCAGAGGGCTGGTTGGTCTCTGGTGGTGGATGAAGACTTCTGTCCGTCCGATGATGTAGACTTGAAAGAGAATGCTGGTTTAAGGATGTAAGTGTGTTATCTGACTATTTCTGGAGCGCTCCCACTCTAGGCCTGTTGAATAAATGAGGGATGAAAGTGTGATGAGGCTAGGGAGATGAGCAGAAAAGGGGCAGACATGGGTAGGTTGGGTGAAAGGGCAGACAGGAGAATGTAAGGTGCAGACAGGTGCAGGCAAAGAAGGCTGGTGCAGTACCATAAGCCTCTTTTCCACTAGTTCGGGCCGTGTCTCCACTGTCTAAAGTAAACTGTCCAGCTCCAGGCGACCAAATGAGATGATTAGACAAGAGAGAACACAGAAACAGGTGAAAACAAGATGCAAAAAGGAGATAGACATAAAATAATAATTCCCCACCAAACGCTGACTTAATCTTGTGATAAACCTCTGTATTTTCCAGTTATGGCAACATTTAATAAATGTACAACAACAAAAAAATATTATATAATATTATAATAATATTATATTTCCAAGTCATAAAGCATCTAACATGAGCCAAACCAAAAGTATTACACATAGAGGTTAAAACGAGGCGTAGAGGCGCAGAGAAGTGAAATAAATGTAGAAAAAGCTCACAATAAACCAGAAGTGTTTTGTGTTTAGGCTAGCTTTAGCTTTAGCCTCATCTCACAGTGTCACAGACTTACAAAAAAAATGTTGTGATTCGCTGAGATCGGCCTTATTATTAAAAGTGTAATTCAGGTACAATATAGACTTTATTGAAAACATTTGTAATGTTTGGGTGACGTTAGTGTGTCATGGAACAGAGCTCTGGACCCAAAGCCGTACCTGGAGCATGGAAGCACAACTCAGCTGCAGGGAGCCACATCAAACAGACCCACTCCAAGAGGACCTCCAAGTGAAGCTGTATTGGCTATATCAAGGCTGGGCCTAGTTAGTACTTGGATGTGAGACTGCTGGAAATACCAGATGCCACAGTGGGGAAGTAGTTGCAATGGGTCCTTAGGCAAGAACTTCACTCACATTGAGTGAAATGTCTTGTCTAAGACACTTCACTCACAAATGTCTTGCTTAAGACATGTCACTCAATGTAAGTATAAATCAGACGTGTGAGTGTTGGTGATGGTCGGAGACTGGCAGCCTGGCAGCCTGGCTTCTGTCAGTCTGCCCCAGGGCAGCTGTGGCTACAATGTAATTTCAGATGTTACTGATTACAAACCCCTGTCTACAGGGGCAGAGTTTGAAGTGTGGAGACTTGTTAGACCAATCACACTGTTCCTGGTGTTCTTCTCTGCACTGGAGCAGGGATGACTAATATGATTTCAAATGTTATTCAAAATGAGCTGCTCTGATGAGATAATGAAGTGTTTGAAGAAGCAGAGTGGGTGGCGTCTTATCGTTTTTTTCACTTACCTGGTGAGGCGGGGAAGTGAGCCCCGAGCGGGCTATCGCTTCTGGTGTCAAGCACCCAGCCCCGCCAGGTATGACCCGCTCAGTGAACAGTGGCAGGTGGGGAGTTTGACTGGGGTGGTACACCTGTCAAACCAGTAATGCAGGTGTAAAGCAAGCTCAGGTAAAGCAAGCTCAGGGAGGACAAAAACTTCCTGTGGAGCAAAAGGGCAAAAGCTCGCTTGATATTGATTTTCAGTGTGAATACAGACCCTGAAAGAAGGGCCTTACAATCCTTCTGACTTTTTGGGTTTTAAGCAGAAAGTGTGAGAAAAGTTACCACAGGGATAACTGGCTTGTGGCGACCAAGCATTCATAGCGATGTCACTTTTTGATCCTTCTATGCCGGTTCTTCCTATCATTAGCAAAGAACGAAGTTAAATCTAATCAGATTTAACTTCATTCTTTGCTATGGATCAGACCTGGACAACTGAGGGTCTACACAGACATCTTCCTATCATTGTGAAGCAGAATTCTCCAAGCGTTGGATTGTTCACCCACTAATAGGGAACATGAGCTGGGTTTAGACAGTCGTGAGACAGGTTAGTTTTACCCTATTGATGATGTGTTATTGCCATAGTAATCCTGCTCAGTACGAGAGGATATGCAGGTTCAGACATTTGGTGCATGTGCTTGACTGAGGAGCCAATGGGGCAATGCCACATCTGTGGGACTATGACTGAATGCCTCTAAGTCAGAATCCCCCCTAAATGTGATGATACCATAGCACTGTGGATCTTTGAGTGGTCAAGGATAGCCTGCCAGCAGGGGTCGGTGCTGCTCAGCCGTTCGTGACAAGGCTGGGGCGCGGCCAAAAAGGGTCGCCTCTCTCTTATCTCTCACCTCATGTTTGTGGAGAACCTGGTGCTAAATCACTTGCAGACAACCTGATCCTGACAGCTGCTCACCAGCTAGCTGAGTCAGAGGAACTAGAGCTGGGACACAGGTCGTACTCACCTCCCTCATACTGCTGTCTGGCTCGGTAGACTGCAGACTAAATTGTACTTTTTGTATGAACAGTTTCTGGGTCATGGGTTCTGGGCCCAGTTGCTACGGGGCCCACAAAGGTGATGTTGTTTATTGGATAGTCTTACTTTAGTACATAATGAGATGTACTTTGTTTTGTTTTACATGATTATTAGCGTGTTATAGTAAATCATCCCCTTAGAATTAGAAGGTTCTATTTGTCAATATAGTCAATATAGACTATTGTGTTTGTGAAAAACATGCAGAAGGTCAGAGCTTTGTGCGTTTGTCAATTGGGAAGATGTCTGAGTTTTTCTTTCAGCTAGATGTAACAAAAGTTTTGTTTTTTTTGTTTTGTTCTGCTGTTGTGACCCTTTGACCAATCAGATTCAAATAATTGAAGTTTCTGATTGCTCTCTGTGAGAGCCATCTCAAATCGATAATGTGTTCAACTCACTTCAGTGTCGCCCACATTGGGCATGAGCCGGATGATACTCATGAATCATACTCTCTATTAATGGGAAACACTGTACAGGATTACTCATTACTCAAACATACATGAATCAAACATGGTTGCTAAATAACAGTTAATGTGTAATGTCACAATTTCCTATCAGGAAGTAAAATTTGAAACCAAATTTTTTATGTTTTTAGTTACATCTTAAATCAAATGATCTTGTGCTTTGGTAAAACGAGTAATAACAAAATGTGTGCTTAAATGACTCTCTCATATGTTAGCAACTCTTACCTCCAGCTGTTCACATTGTCGGCTGTATTTCTACATTGTGCGTGAGCAGTAAACTACACTAGTATCATCTGGCTTCTTCAATAACTGTTCCATTCATAATGTGCAGTATGATCATAGGCTGTATATATAAATGGACACAACTAACCTGCTAGCCGCCACGTTCCAAATAAGAAGTGAGCATGGAGATGCTTCCGGTTCCATCGACTGGTTCCAATTTACTTTACATTGAAAAACTCTCTGAAACTGCTGCTGTCGGTTTTGTCATTTTGGTCTTAAAATGTTCATATTAGCCTGCTCTACATGATCCTGGTGTTTTTATTTTACTATTGTGTCTGTAAATCAAGAGATTGGCTCTTTGGTTGATATGATACTCACGGTCGGAATTCCAAATATAGAACCCTGCTCCAAATTGGCCCCTACAACTTCTAGCCTCAATGAGCTTCATTTGATTGAAGCCGAACACTATGAGTGATGCCACACTCACTTAGTCCACTTCTTTATACAGTATATGTGTATGACAGACATATGTGTGTGTGCTGGCATTTTAAAAACATCTCTTTAATAAGCAGCAGGTGAGGGCGGCTCTTCACACCTCTTCTATGTCTGCTCTGTGGGTGCACACTGCAAATGACAGGTACAGAGACAGCCCTGGTACAGAGACAGGCTCCAGAGCAAATATCTGTGTTTGTACAGAATCTTACAACTAACTGTAAGGAGGGTTTGAATAGAGCCTGGGAGAGATCGCTAGATTACTCAAACATGCATGGATGACATCTAAAACCTACAGAGTATCAGGTGTTATGGAGTGACAGGTGTTACGGAGTGACAGGTGCTATAAAGTGACAAGTATTACAGAGTGACAGGTTTTTAGAGTGACTGGTGTTGAAGAGTGAAAGGTGTTATAAAGTGACAGGTGTCCCCTGCCCAAGGGGAGTGGCCTTTGCCTAAGGGGAGTGACTTCTGCCTAAGAGGAGTGACTTCTGACTAAGGGGAGTGGCTTCTGACTAAGGGGTGTGGCCTCCTGCCAGAAAGATATGGTTCTAATAGTCGGTGTCTAGGATGAGAAGGGTCAGCAATACAGATTCCTGGAGAGGTGGAGGCTGCACCCAGCACCTTCCCAACAGAGTGCACAATGCTTGGCTGCAGTCTGTGCCTGTCCTTTGTCTCACATAATAATAATTACCTATACATCTTTTGTCATTACGCTTCATTCTAAATTGTTACTTTGGGGCTGATGTCATCAACATCTCTGGGAGTGTGATGTTAACTGTAGCCACTGCTCAGTTAGAGAAAGGTGGGGGGTCCTGAATCGGCTGGGCTTCCCCCTGAGACAGAGCCCCCATTCTGGGTCTCTACCCAGCCTCCACATCTATTCACAACATCAATAAATAACTTTATCATATACCACTGTTATGGCGTGGTCCTTTCTAGTGAATCACCAGCTAGCTAGCATTAGCCAAAGGTTGTTAGTCTTTCTCACCTTTGTGTTGAAAATCAAACACCTAAACAGGACCATGAATGCTTACATTGATTACAGGTTCCTGAAAATGAGCTATTTAAATCCATTTTTTCTTGAGTTTTCAGCTGAACTTGTGCATTGTGTCACCATGGTAACTAACTCTTGTACATTTAACTTTAGGAATACATATAGAACACTCCCAGTGTGATGTCACTGAATAATTATCTGATTTGACAAAAGCTTACCCTCCATTTCTGCCTCTGTCTCAGAGAACCAGAGAAACTATACCATGATAGAGTAAACAGCACACTCTTCTTACATGAACGTGCTCAAAGTCCTAGCGTAGCACATTGTTAGCAAGAGACCGTCTCTATGCTCCATCGCAGTAATAATCATCCGCGCTGTGTAACGTGTAAACAGCTCCCTGGTCCAAAGCTGCGCATGCACTCGCCAAGTTGTTTTGCCACCTTGTTCTTGGCTCTGTGGCTGCCAGGTAAAAGCTATTAATTATGTATCTTGTGGTTGTTAGCAGAGATACAGTAGGTCCTAATAAACGCAGTGGCCATGTTTGATCTGGTGGTGGAAATAGAGGCTGAGGCGGATTGCGCAAGTGTTTGTTGACATCTAATAAGCAGTGTTTGTCCCATTAGCAAGCACAGCTAATCAAACCACTAAACAAGAGTGTGAGGATGCTAGCTGGATTAGCGCTCCGGTTATGCTCACAGGGATGGAGAAGGACAATGGGGCGGATACAGAGGAAACTTGGGTACATCAAAATCAGTCAATGAGGTTTACTTGAGAAATAGTTTAATTGCATTTTGTGCCAGATGCCACCATTGTACACAGGAGTCGTTAAAACTGGCAAACTGATTCCCACAGGAACCCTAAAACCACTGTATCACTCCCACCAAAGTAACTGTTTAGTTTGATCTGGGATGGGATGTTGCTGCCTACCTGCATTGGTAAGTGTGTATGTGGTGTGGATGTGTGATAGCTGCCGTGGTATTCAATGAAAGAAAAAAGGGGGAAAATTTATAAAGTAAGAAGAAGAAGAAGAAGGATAAAAATCTTAGGTCTCAAACATTGACCATGTCATCCAGCTCCAAGTGCTCCAATTTGTCCTGTCAGCTTTAAGCATGCAGCTAATGGACCTAACCAGGAGGTTGAAGAAAGTTCTGTTGTTGTGTCCTTATCTGGTACACTTTGCCTATTATAACTGTAGTGTGTGAGTGACTGAGTGGTAGTGGTGGGAGGCCCGATGGAACAGACTTATAGCTTCACTGCCATCAGTCTGCCCAAGTATGGTGTGAATGAATAAAGACTACAGTGGAGCACTTTGAGAGGCTTCAACGGTCCTGTAAAGTGCACTATAATGTGTTGAGTCTCGTATATTGAAACCTAGATACTTTAATTACAAAGATTTAAAAGGCCTATGTGATTTAAGTCAATGCTTTAGTATTGAGTCTTTCTGAGTTGGCGCACATGCTGTAGAACGGGGCAGATGGAGATCCCACATAATGGCTGTATCAGATGCCCTTAATGTGCCTGATGTGGTCTGCTCCTCTCCACATGATCTGTGAGGTTGTATACTCTACATGAGCCTGCTACAGCACACACACACACACACGTTGGTGTTAGATTAGGCCTATGTCACATTACCACCTCTCTCCAAACCATGACAGCCTGGTGAAAAGGGGCCATGACAGCTCGCAGTCACATGACCTTAGTCTAAAGCTCACACTCTCTGACAGGTGAGACAGGATCATTACTATTACTGTGAAAGCCAAAACCACATGTCTGTGAGGCAGGCCACTTTCACTGTTGTTACAGGAGTATTCAATTGTGTAAGAAGGATATTGTAAGGTTGGAGTTAACTTTGTTTTCTAAGCTGGAGGGTCTAGTACTCAGCTTACAAATGCCCCACAAGTTTAGTGCGTAATCATTTCCTTTCAAATATTGTAGAAGGAGGGTTTGAATAGGGCCTGGGAGGGATTGCTAAAATACTCAAATATGCACTGTTGACATCTTAAACAGCAGCACTTTCACATGGTAAGAAGCTAAAAAAAAGCTATTTTGCATAATACCACTTCTTTAAAGGTGCACTGGGTAACTTTTTTTGGTGTAGGTGGAGATATTTGTGCTTTTGCTGGGAATGGTCCACAGTTTGACGTTAAATATCTGTCTTGGATTTATTCACATTATATTGTTTAGCTCATTTTCCAATACTTGACCACAGATTTCAGGTGGATTATGATTTGCACATTTTAAATCGCAATATTCATCTAAATGAGTTAATAAAAGAAATAAGTCAGCTGACTTCCACATTACAAAACTGCAGTGCCCATTGGGAGCTGATGTCGCTGTTAATGTCATCACAACAAAGTGCGTGCAGGATAGCTGCAGATCAAGCTAGTGAGAAGATTTTTTAAAAGTGCCAAAATGACTACACAATGCTGCCAAATCTGCCTATCACTGATTAAGAAAATAAAATTGTAGTGTACATCACTGTGGGCGAGTATGACACTGTGGGTGTGTAATTCACGGTGGGTGTGTACGTCACTGTGGGTGTGTACGTCACCGTGGGTGTGTACCGGTAGAGGTGAAAACGAGGTTAGATTGGAGCAATTACGTCTTGAATACAGGAGAATAAAATTACTCAAACATGCATAAATCATTCAGAGGGTCAAGAAGAAGAAGCAACTACAACATGGTTAAAAGCTCTAAAAGATTGATTTTGCAAGTCCTTGTCTCGTAATAACACATATAAAGAAGTTCCAGTGTTTTATTAATCTCTTTTATTGACTGTTTAATTAACATGTGATGAAATATACATAAATCATATGGATGTGCCTTTATCAAATGCTGTTATAAGTGGTCCATGGAAACGCCCAGACTGTTCAGGGCACCAACAGCGCTCTGCACTTTGTCATAAACTTATAAGCCATTTTCATAATTAAATTAGAAGGAGCTGATAATTATTGGATATTTTAGGAGCGGAGGATTAAGACGGCGAGGAGTGAATAAAGAGCTAATCTAATTAAGATCTCAATCGCTCAATTAGACAGAGCAGCAGATGAAACAAACGCAAAATACATTCTTTCATTGTAACAAGCGCTCTAATTACTGCGAGACAGAGGCTGACATCTGGCACGGCCTCACCAGGCTGCGAGTGTAAGCATGAGTGTGTGTGACTGTGTGGGCCTGTTTACAGAGACATGTGGGGACTCTGGTCTGTTCACACTCTCTCTTATGAGAAAGTCGTTTCCTCTGTTATTGACACTTTGCAGCTGGTGTCATCAGCATTCCCTGGGAGTATGATGCTAACTGTGGGCACTGCTCTGTCTGAGGCAGGATTTGCGCTGTTTAACAGTTCTCTTACGAGTAAAATTATAGCCATAGGCTAGCTAGCATTAGCCCACAGGTATCATTTTTCCAGGTAATCACTTTCACCTTTTCGTTGAAATTCAAACTCTTAAACAGGACCATGAATGCTCGTGTTGATCAAAGTTGTTGCACAATCACATCCTGGAGGAGGAGTGAGTAAAGAATCCTGGGTTACAGAGGTGGAATAACATTCTCACAAAGTCAGACCCTGATGGGTTACAGATAACTTTATTTAAGTCCTCACCAGAACACACAGACCTCCACCTTTTCCACCTCCTCCATGTGTGAGGAACAGGGTGATAGGTCTAACAGGTAGCTGCCCTTGAAGCCAGGTGTTTGTAATCAGAAACATCTGTCTCTATTTAGGGCAGTCTTTTGTGATGTCACCAACTACTGGGAATCACAACTGGAGGCCACTGGAGGTGGCACACATTTAGGCCTTTTTGACCAGTAAGCTGCAAAACTATTTAGTTTACACTAAAATAGTCAAAAAATGACCCAGAAAAGTACATTATTATTAATGGCAAGTGCACACGGACTGGACTCGCACGGGTCCCACAAGACTTAGAAGGTCTTTAAAATCAATGCACCCTGTTACACTGACCTTGGTGGAGTGCAAGTGCAGGTCCGTACTCTGGTGCAGTCTGGTGCAGTCTGGTACAGTCTAGTAAAATCTGGTACAGTCTGGCCCCGTCTGGTGCAGTTTGGTGCAGTGTGGTACAGTCTCGCACAGTTTGGTCCTGTCTGGTACAGTCTGGTGCAGTTTGGTGTGGTCTGGGGCAGTCTGGTATGGTCTGGTACCGTCTGGTATGGTCTGGAGCGGTTTTCAGGTGTGTGTATGTAACAAAAAAACAGTATATTCAGATACTTGGGCCAACTGAATACTCAACTACTATATGCAGTACTATACTGCAATAACACAAGGCTTTACTGTGGGACTCCTGGAGTTCAGAGCCAAAAACAAGAAACAGTTCTAATATGAGTTATGTTCGCTGTAACCGCTAACCAGTTCCTCATGTGGCCTGCACACAGTGAACAGAAGTGGGGAGGGGAACAGAAAATGGAGAAGAGTATTGATACTTCATCGTCATAATTTTTTTTCATATACTAGTATATATTTATATACACACGGACAAAATTGTTGGCACCCTTCAGTTAATGAAAGAAAAACTCACAATGGTCACAGAAATAATTTGAATCTGACAAAAGTAATAATAAATAACAAATTCTATGAAATTTAACCAATGAAAGTCAGACATTGCTTTTCAACCATGCTTCAACAGAAATACTTAAAAAACAATAAACTTATGAAACAGGCTTGGACAAAAATGTTGGTACCTCTAGAAAAGACTGAAAATAATGTGACCAACGGGACATGTTAATCGAAGGTGTGTCCACTAATTAGCATCACAGGTGTCTACAATCTTGTAATCAGTCAGTGGCCTATATATACGGCTACAGGTCATCACTGTGCTGTTTGGTGACATGGTGTGTACCACACTCAGCATGGACCAATTCAATTCAATTTCAATTAATTTATTTTTGTAACGCCCAAAATCACAACAACAGTTGTATCGAAGGGCATTCATGTTTTGGTTGATGGGGAAACCGGAGTACCCGGAGGAAACCCATCCAGACACGGGTAGAAACATGAAAAACTCCACACAGAAAGGCCTGGGCGACCCGGGGATCGAACCAAACCCTCTTGCTGTGAGGCCAGAGGAAGCAAAGGAAACAGTTGTCTCAGGAGATGTCATGAGGCACGTATTATCTGTCTCTCTTGTGTCTCCCTGTGTGTTCTCCCCCTCCCGCACCTGCCTGAGTCCGGAGCGGGGCGGAGTTGCTGGCTCCTCCTGCGCGCACCTGGAGTGCATCAGCGCAATCACCTCCACCTGCTGCGGAGCTTAAGATGGATGAGCTTCAGACACTCGGTGCCAGACCGTCCGCGTGTCAATGCCTCAGTCTAGCTTTGTACTGGTGTTGCCTGTCTGCCTGTTACTTACCGGATTTCTGCTACCTTCCAGATTCCTGCTCTCCCTCGTCCCTGCTCCTGCCTCCGCACTCCAGCCCCGGTACAGTCCTCCTCACTGTCTTCCTCCTGCTCCGTCTTGGTCTCCAGCTTGCTTCCCATCTCTGGCCGTCTCCCGCTCTCTGGACTATCCCTGCTGGATCTTCCCTGGCCCTGCTCCTGGTCCCGTCGTGCTCCGGCCCTGGCTGTCTTTGTGCCCGCTCTGGACATCTCTGCCTCGCGTGCTCTGGTCTCACCCTGAACCTGTCCTCGTCTCGGTCCTGGTTTCCCGTCCCTGCTCGGCACCACTCCCGTCTGGTTCGCCTCCTGCTCCCCGCTCCCTGTGTGTGTGTTACATGAACTATTAAGACTGAACCTTTCACTAACTGTAAATAAAACACTGTAAACCTGTCCCAAGTCCTGCACGTCTTTGGTCCGCTACACCCACCGTTACGACAGGAGATCAGAAAGAAAATTATTGACAAGCATGTTAAAGGTAAAGGTTATAAGACCATCTCCAAGCAACTTGATGTTCCTGTGACTACAGTCGTACATATTATTCAGAAATTTAAGATCCATGGGACTGTAGCCAACCTCCTTGGATGTGGCCGCAGGAGGAAAATTGATGACAAATCAAAGAAACAAATAATACGAATGGTAACAAAAGATCCTAGAAAACTTCTAAAGAGATTAAAGGTGAACTTCAAGTTCAAGGAATATCATTGTCAGATTGCAGCATCCGTCGTTGTTTGAGCCAAAGTGGACTTCAAGACCAAGGAGGACACCATTGTTGAAAACAAATCATAAAAAAGCCATATTGGAATTTGCCAAACTACATTTTGACAAGCCACAAAGCTTCTAGTTGAAGCATGGTTGAAAAGCAATGTCTAACTTTCACTGGTTAAATTTCATGGAATTGGGAACTTCCAAGATGGCGTCAGTGTGATAGGTTGAGTTTTCGCTCTCTCCCTGTCTGTCTCCTGGTATTAGAATTGTGCTACATCCAATTACATTTTTTCAGGTACAGAATATTAACGCAACTTGCACAATGCCTAAAGGTACGAAACAAACACGGGCTGAGCCGTCTCGTGAGTCTGTGGAGGATGTTGTTTCGGACGACACCAGCTCCGCCATTGCCACAGTTGAACTTTCCACTCAGGCCTTGCTAAAGCACATCTCCAACACGATTGCGGCTGAAGCTACGCGCACTCAGGCTGTCATGAATCAGTCTATCGCCAAGTTGGATCTGTCACTAGATGGCAAAATTGACAACGTTATTAAACGTATTGACGAGATTGCTGCTGTTTGTGACTCTATTGGAAGTCGCCAAGTTGAGGCGGAGGCACGCATTTCGGCGCTGGAAGACGACGTTGCGCCGCTGAGAGTGAGAGTGGGTGAGCTAGCTAAATCCAATGCGGAGCTAGTGGCCAAAGTTATGGATCTTGAAAGCCGTTTAAAACGGGATAATATTCGCCTGTTGAATCTGATGGAGGCTGCGGAGGGGGCAAACCCTATTGCATTTTTTGAAAAGTTCATTCCCACACTCCTGCAGCTGCCCATTTCAGAGATCTCCATTGACCGGGCGCACCAAATCCTCCGTGCGCAGCAGTCGGCCGCTCGCAGCAGATGGCCACCCCCGCCCCGTCATTATCAAGTTCCACCGCTCCAGGGACGTAACCACAATATTATCCACCGCAAGACGTATGGGCGATTTGCGTCATGAAGACCGTCCTCTCCGCATCGTGCCGGACATACCACCTTCTGTACGACTCGCCAGGACAGCTTTTAATTCATTTTGCACAGATCTCATCAAGCAGAATATTCGGTTTCGCATGGCATTCCCTGCAGTTTCGTCCTTTGAGGTGAATGGGGTTAAGAAGTCTTTCACGGAGCCCAAGCTGGCCAGGGCTTTTCTTGCGAGTTCTATGAACCGCAATGAAGATGATTGATGTCCCTATGATGTATGTGAGATGGTGGTGAGTGTTTAATTGACTTTTATGCCTTTTGGACTATGTTTGATATTTCATTTGTAATTTTTATATTCACTTTTCATTCGAATAACCTTGAACATAGTAAATATGGAAGGTGTACTTAATGTGGTGATTTTAAAAGTAACTTGTTTTCAACAGTTTTTGTCATATGCCCTATCTTCATATAGTTGGAACTTTATATATTCTGAGACGGGCAGGGAGGAGTGATTCATGTAGGTTTGGGAGCCTTTTAGTTTTAGTTTTATTTCCTAAGCATTGCCTGTTTATAGGGGTGTTTTCTTTTCCCTCCTCCATGGGAGTGTATGGTTAATCCTTATCTTCTCCTCATTTTTTGTTTGTATTATTGTATAGTTCGTGTTCTTACTTTTTTTATGTGTTTTGTTCTGTTCAGGTCCAGGACATTTTCTTTAAGGTGTAATCTGTACTCTGTTCTTTTCACTTTTACTACTTGAATGTCTAATACCACTCATTTGAAAATTTTAACTCTTAATGTAGGGGGTCTAAATAATCCAGTAAAACAAGTTGCTATTTTAAATTATTTTCATAGTCAAGATGTCCAAATTGCAATGCTTCAAGAGACTCACTTAGTTAAAAGTGATATAAACCGTCTTGCAAGCAAATTTTATAAGGTTGTAGCTTTTTCTTCTGCATCTAATAAGTCTAAAAGTGTAGCAATTTTCTGCCGGCGTAACTTGCAGTTTAGGCTTTTAGACTGCTGGTCTGATAATTTAGGCAGGATTGCTATCGCAAAATTGAATATAGAAATAACAGACATGGCTTTTGTTTCATTATATGCCCCCAACATTTTTGAGAAACAATTTTATGATCGTCTTACAAAAATAATGCTTGAATTGCCTAGCTTTAAATTTATCATAGGTGGAGATTTTAATGCTGTGGTCGATCCCTCCCTTGATCAATCTAGTCTCTCTCAGAATTTGGACCAAAAACGTGCTTCAGAAGCACTTAAGTGCTGGGCTAATGAGACTGGTTTGGTGGACCTGTGGCGCATGTTGAATCCAGGCACAAGGTCGGCTAGACACAAATCATTCTCTAGAATCGATTATTCGTTTACTTCTAGGAATTGCTTTCAAAATGTTTCCAAAGTTACTCACAACCCATTTTCTCTTTCTGACCACTAGGCTTTAATTGCTTGTGCCTCTTAAACATCATGCCCTCCACGCGCTCTTCATTGGCGCTTCAACACTACTTTTCTTCATAATGACAATTTTAAAGAACAGTTTGTGTCTGAGCTAAAAGAATTTGTGAGTTTTAATAAAGGCTCTGTAGACGATCCTAGAATTTTGTGGGATGCGGTTAAAGGTTTTATTCGCAACAATGCAACTCGTTATGCTTCCTATGTAAAGAGATCCAGAATGTCCAGACTGCATGTGTCACAGAGTAAACTTAAGGTCTTTGACAATCTATTGCAGCAATGTTATGATGATGACATTGCACTTCAACTTGATTTAATCAAAAAAGAGATTAACAATATTCTTAAACACCGTGCTGAATTTTTAATCCATAAAACTAGACAGCATTATTACTTTTATGGAGCCAGACCAAGTCATCTACTTGGCTTAGGACTGATGAGCAGTTCTCAGATATTTCCTCTGTTAAGGATTCTGGCGGACAGATTGTGGTGGAGCCGTCAGGTGTTAATGCTGTTTTTTCCTCATTTTATTCCAAGTTATACACCTCCGAGCTGCTACATGACGAACAAACGTGTAATAACTTTCTTGAGGGGGCACATTTACCCAAGTTGGCTGAGGACGAACTGCATAAACGTAACTGCCCTATTACTTTGAGTGAACATAAGATGCTGTTTCAAATATGCACAGGGGTAAATCTCCTGGCCTCGATGGGATACCGCCTGAGTTTTATGCACCTTTTTGGGACCAAATCGGACCTTTAATGTTGGAGATGATTCAAGCCGCCTTAAGGGCTGGATCTTTCTCGAGAGATGTTAATACTGCATTGGTTTCATTATTGCTTAAAAAAGATAAGGATCCTCAAGAATGTTTCAGCTACAGGCCCCTCTCCCTTCTTAATACCGATATAAAGATTTTTGACAAAGTTTTAGCTCGCAGACTTCAACCTTTTATGACTAAATTAGTTAACTTGGACCAAACAGGCTTTATTAAGTCCAGAACTGCTTCGGATAACCTAAGGAGGCTTCTACATATAATACATGGCGCATCAACTGCTCAACTGCCTTTAGGTGTTTTTTCACTCGACGCCATGAAGGCTTTTGACCGTCTGGAATGGCAGTACCTTTGGTCTTTGTTACAGTCTTTTGGTTTGGGTGCTGATTTTATAGATATGGTACAGGTGTTATATAAGAAGCCTTCAGTGATGGTACTCACTGGCAGAATATGTTCCTCACCTTTTCCTATTGCCAGGGGCTCCAGGCAAGGTTGCCCTTTAAGTCCACTTCTGTTTGCACTCTCACTGGAGTCTCTGGCTCAAACTATTCGTTTATCTGATAGCATTGCTCCAATTGTATTCAATGGCACAAAACACTACATTTCTCTGTATGCGGACGATATTCTACTGTATGTAGGGAGTGCCCAATCTATATCAAATTTGCTTTCGATATTTACCCACTTTAGTAATATCTCAGGTTACAGGATAAACTGGGATAAATCAGCTTTTTTGCCACTTAATGATTCTATGTCATGATGCCTGTTTGTTGCTGCCCTCCTGTACTCTGTCTCCCCCTCCCTCACCTGTCTGTCTGGAGCTGGGCGGAGTCTCTGACTCCTTCTGCACGCACCTGGAGCGCATTAGTGCAATCACCCTCACCTGCTGTGGGAATAAGAAGACTCGGCAGACTACACTCGGAGCCAGACCGTCCGCGTGTAAAATGTGAATGTTCCAGCTCTGTTTTTGCATTCCTGTTACCCGCCTGCTTGTTCTCATTTTGGATTTTGCCACTTTTTCAGACTCCTGCCCTCGCCCGCTCCTGCTCCTGCCTCTACGCTCCGGTACAGTCATCTCACTCTGCATTGCCTGTCTTGGTCTCTGGCGTCCCGCCTGCTCCTTACCCTGGGTCCCACTCTTTGGACTACGCCGGCCCTGTCTGTCCTGGTCTCGTCCCCGCTCTCGTCTTCACTCCAGTCCCGGCTTCCCGTTCCCGACCCGCTCTCCGTCCGTCCTGCCTGCCTCCCGCTTCCTGGTTCCTTGTGTGTGTCGTTTGAACTATTTAACACTTTGATTCACAAACTTTGTAAATAAACATTGTAAACCTGCTCTGAGTCCGCATACTTTGGTCCTAACCTGCACCGTTATGACAGAACGGTCTGGCCACTATGGACCAAGCGGACTCGGGCTCGGACCAGCCGCGCCGGCAAGCGCGCGCTCTCCCAGAGGCGGTCTTGGAACAACACGAACAATCTATACGGACCAGTCGTTGTCCCAACAAGTGACGCAGCTCACTCACCAAGTGGTGCTCCTCGTCACCCCGCCCGCTGCAGCTGGGGGGGGGGGGGCGCCGCGCCCTCCGGAGCCGAGAGGCACGGATCCGGAGCCGTATTCGGGTCAGCCTCACCTTTGCGGGGATTCCTGTTCCAATGTGAGTTCATCTTCCAACAGTGCCCCACTCGTTTTAAATCTGGGGCCGCCAAGATTCGATATATATGCGGATTACTTCGGGGAAGAGCTCTCCAGTGGGCTGAGGCTCAACTAATGAACACACCTGTGGACAATTTGGATTTTAATGAGTTTGTTTCCACTTTTAAACTGGTGTTCGACCACCCGCACTACCAGGACAATGCGGCTTCCCGCCTACTGACTCACCCAGGGCTCCAGGACGGTAGCGGATAATACTATCGAATTCTGGACGCATGCTGCCGAGCTGGACTGGACAGACAGCGTGTTGCATGCCGTTTTTGTGCGGGGTCTGAACAAGCAGCTTAAAGATGGACTGGTGTCCTGTGACGAGCCCTCTGACCTACGGGCCCTCATCACCCTCACGAATCGGATAGACAACCGACTACGGATGCGTCGGAGAGAGACGCAGATCACCAGCCCTGCCAGCACCGCGCACTGCCCCGTCACCTCCGGAGGAGCCCATGCAGGTCGACAGGACCCTCGTTTCGGCCGAGGAGCGTCAACGGAGGCGCCGCCTGGCCGGAGCCTGCCTCTACTGCGGCGAGCGAGGGCATTTTGTAGCCACCTGTCCGGCTCAGCCAAAAGGTGGCGCCCACCAGTAGCGCTGGGAGTACTGGTGGGTGAGTCTCACATCCCGGATACAAACAATAGACTGCGGCTTAGTGCCAACCTGTGTGTACATTCTGAGACTTTACCTGTTTTAGCCCTTGTCGATTCCGGGGCAGAGAAGGATTTTATTGAAGCCCTAGTAGCGGAGCAGCTCGGCGTCTGCCTGGAACCCCTCGAACGCCCCCTCAACGCCCAGGGGCTCAACGGACGTTTTTTGGGCCATGTGACTCACATCATGGAACCGGTCACTGTGGTCCTGTCCGGCAACCACCGTGAGACGCGACGGTTTCATGTCTTGTCCTTCTCTGCCTCTCCGCTAGTTTTGGGCTACCCCTGGTTACGAACTCATAACCCCGTCTTTGATTGGGCCAGGGGTGGCGTCTCGGGGTGGAGTCCCGAGTGCCACGCCAACTGCCTCCAGTCCGCCCTACCTCCTGCCGGAGGGTCCGGTCCCATCGTCGGCCCGTCCCCGGACACCCCTAATCTGTCTTCGGTTCCGGCGGAGTACCACGACCTCGGGGAGGTGTTCAGAAAGAGTAAGGCACTCTCCCTACCTCCCCATCAGCCGTATGACTGTGCCATAGACCTCCTGCCGGGTGCTCCGTTGCCATCTAGCCGACTATACAACCTGTCGAGACCTGAACGTGGGTCCCTGGCCACTGGAATCATCCGTCCGTCTACTTCTCCGGTAGGGGCGGGGTTTTTCTTCGTGGCCAAAAAGGACAAGTCCCTGCAGCCCTGCATCGACTATCGGGGGTTGAACAATATTACTGTTAAAAATAAATACCCGCTCCCCCTACTGGACTCAGCCTTTACGCCTCTCCATGGTGCCACCATCTTCTCTAAGTTGGACCTACGAAACGTGTACCACCTGGTGCGCATAAGGGAGAGCGACGAGTGGAAGACGGCTTTTAAGACCCCCTTGGGCCATTTTGAATATCTGGTCATGCCCTTTGGCCTTACCAACGCCCCTGCTGTGTTCCAAGCCCTGATTAATGATTTGCTTAGGGATTTTTTTGAATCGTTTTGTTTTTGTTTACCTGGACGATATTTTGATTTTCTCCAAGTCCCCACAGGAGCATCGCCATCATGTCCGCCAGGTTCTTCAGCGCCTTCTTGAAAATAAACTATTTGTTAAAGCCGAGAAATGCGAGTTTCATACTAAGGAGGTCAGTTTTTTAGGCTTCATAGTGGGGCGGGGACAAGTAAAAGCCGATCCGGAGAAGATCCAGGCCGTCACGGATTGGCCCGTCCCGCCTCCGATTTGGGAGTGGGGGCCGTGCTGTCCCAGAGGTTCGAGCCCCACAATCGCCTCTGCCCCTGCGCCTTCTTCTCCCGTCGGTTGTCCTCGGCCGAGGCTAATTATGACGTGGGGGACCGGGAACTCTTGGCTGTCAAACTCGCCCTGGAGGAGTGGCGCCACTGGCTAGAAGGGGCCGAGCAGCCGTTCGTAGTCTGGACCGACCATAAAAACTTGGAATACATCCAGTCCGCCAAGCGACTCAACTCCCGTCAGGCTCGTTAGTCCCTGTTCTTCAACCGCTTCAACTTCCTCATCACCTACCGTCCTGGCTCCCGGAACATTAAACCAGATGCCCTCTCCCGTCAGTTCACCCTGGAGGACAGCCCGGGCCCTGCGGAGACGATCATTCCCCCCTCTTGCGTGGTCACCGCGGTCCACTGGGAGATCAAGGACACCGTCCGGGAGGCCCAGATCCGCGATCCTGACCCAGGTAACGGCCCACCTGGTAAATTGTTTGTTCCTGACTCTGTCCGATCCCAGGTGCTCCAGTGGGTCCACGCCTCCAGATTCGCCTGCCATCCCAGGGCTAGCCGCACTCTGTCCCTGCTCAAAAGACACTTCTGGTGGCCCACAATGGATACGGACACTCGGACTTTTGTCTCAGCCTGCCAGGTATGTGCCCGGGCCAAGGCCTCCCACTCATCTCCTTCTGGCCTCTTGCATCCCCTCGCAGTTCCTCATCGGCCTTGGTCCCACATCGCTGTGGATTTTGTGACGGGCCTTCCCCCCCTTCCAGGGGAACACGGTGATTCTCACAGTGGTGGACAGCTTCTCCAAGGCCGCCCACTTTGTCGCCCTGCCCAAGCTCCCTACAGCCAAGGAGACCACCGACCAGCTCACCAGCCATGTCTTCCGCCTTCACGGCATCCCGGTGGACATCATCTCTGACAGAGGGACTCAGTTCACGTCCCAGGTGCCTCTGCGACAGTTTGGGAGCCACGGTCAGTCTCACGTCTGGCTTTCACCCGCAGTCTAATGGGCAGACGGAGCGGGCCAACCCGGACCTAGAGTCAGCCCTGAGATGCACAGTCTCCGCCAACCCCGCAACCTGGAGTTCACACCTGCCTTGGATCGAGTACGCACATAACTCCCTTGTGTGCTCAGCCACCGGGTTGTCTCCCTTCCAGGCATCCCTGGGGTACCAGCCTCCGCTCTTTCCCACAGAGGAGAAGGACCTCGCCATCCTGTCCGTCCAGCATCACCTCCAGCGCTGCCGCCAGATCTGGAACAAGACCAGGGCGGCCCTCCTTCGGACCAGGGTGCGTACCAAGACAGCGGCTGATCGCCACCGCGTCCCGGCGCCAGCATACCAACCAGGCCAAATGGTTTGGCTTTCCGCCAAAACGATCCCGCTAAAGACTGATTCCCACAAGTTGTCCCCCCGTTTCCTTGGGCCATTTGAAATCTTGAGAATCATCAACCCGTCTGCTGTGCGTCTCCGGCTGCCCCCGTCTCTTCGGATCCACCCAACCTTCCACATCTCCCAGATCAAACCTGTCCGGACCAGCGAACTAACTTCACTCCAGTCCCGGCTTTCCATTCCTGACCCGCTCTCCGTCCGTCCTGCCTGCCTCCCACTTCCTGGTTCCTTGTGTGTGTCGTTTGAACTATTTAAGACTTTTGTGGGGATGTTGGGCTGTTTTATGTTTAATGTTTTGTGTGGGTTGCGTGTTTTTATTGCATGTTTTTACTGCATGTTGTTTCCCGCATGGTGTGACTTTTAGACTGTTTTATTGAACAGCTCTTGGGGCGTAGCCCCACCCTTTTGGGCCAATCGCAGAGGACGTTGATGCCGGTGCCTTCCTAAATGAACAACAGGTGTGGGCTGTTAGAGGGGGCCGATAAATAGACAGACGCACACGAGGAGATGATGGACACACGAGTGACACGAGACAGGGACACACGAGGGACACGAGACACGGACACACGGGAGACGCACACGGGACACGCTGGACACGCTGGACTAGGCAACAGGTGCAACAGGGGAAAGGGAAAACGTACGGGGGACAAGACGCAGCGCTGACGCGCAGATGAGGACGGCCCAGACACAGTGCAAGCCGCGGGATTGAAGCCGGGCCCTGTGGAGACGGCATCGGGCGATCCGGAGGAGCCGGAGCGCAGTACTGGAGTGACGTAGTGTGCCGGCCTGGAGGAGGCGGGGGACCGGAGGACGGAGCTGACCTACGGCGAATACTAACACTGGACGGCTCTTAAAAGCCGTCCAGCTCGGTGAGTCGGCCGCATGTGGGGTGGGTTGTAACGGGCCTATTGTACCCCCCACTGGCAGTTGTCCTGTCCCTTCCCCGTAGGAACAACCGACGGTCCCGGCCCGGAGGAGCCCAGAGCGTGACCCAGGGCGACGCAGCGCAGCGGCTGGAGGCGGTGCGGACCCGAATGCGTGGACCCGGAGGTGGATTGATATTACCACGGCGTGCACGACTAGTGACGGTGAGTCGGTGACGCCTGGGTTGGGCTGGGGAAAAGAGATCCTTAGTACAGTCTACTGGTGCCGGTCTGTGTCCTCCCCCACAGGGTCCGCGTGGTGGTGCAGCCTGGAGGGCCTAGGAGTACGAGGGGGACCCCGTCTGCTGTCGTGAGCGCCTGGGCCATAGCGTTTGACCCGTCCCCGGTGGACATTTTACAGGGACGTTGTTGTGGCCTTCCGGAAATCCAATTTTCCCTGTGGACATTTTATAAAACATTTTATGTCCCTTTTTTTTTAATCCTTGTCTTAATAAATGGTTATAGAAATACACTGTTGGTTTTAACTCATTGCTCACCCCTGTGACCTGCCGGAATATTAGAATAGAGTCCTAGACTCTTTAACTCTAGGTGGCGTTGTCGGATTAAATTAAAAAGAGTATGATTGAGTATTAACCCTTTCCTAAACCCCCACTCGCCTTACGGCGGCCACGTGACACTTTGATTCACAAACTTTGTAAATAAACATTGTAAACCTGCTCTGAGTCCGCATACTTTGGTCCTGACCCGCACCGTTACGACATTCTATGAGAAATTCAACTTTCCCAGCAGGGGTCCCTGTTGTTCAGCAGTTTAAATATCTTGGGATTGAGATTTCTTCTTACTTAGGCTCTATTGTTAGAACAAATTATGAAGGTGTCTTGTCCAAAATATTAGTCGATTTGGAGAGGTGGTCTTCTTTGCCAAACTCTCTTCGATCGCGAGTGTCAACAATTAAAATGAATGTGCTGCCTCGCATAAATTTCCTTAGTTTCATGATCCCACTGCCGCCACCATCTCGTTACTGGGACAGGCTGCAAAAAGCTATTACAAACTTTATCTGGAATGGTAAACGATCTCGCCTTAAATTATCCACAGTTCAACGTAGTAGAGCGGCAGGGGGACTTTCACTTCCCAATTTTAAACTTTATCACTGGGCCTTTGTTCTACGGCCTTTTGGTCGCCTGGTTTGACAGTTCAGTGGATGTAACCTGGCGTTCTTTGGAGGAATCTTTGATACATGCACTGGGATTGACTGAAGTATTATTTGCTAATATTTCCCCGAAAAATTGTCGTGTGCGGTTTGGCCCTGTTCTATCCCACTGCATTGCAGTCTGGCGTTCTGCAGAAAAAGTATGTGGCGTTGCAATTAAATGTAATTTGTATTCCCCCATCTTTAACAATGAAGGCATACTCATTAATAATTGCTCTGTGAAACAATTTCAGTGTAGACATTCGTACGACAGAGGCATTCATTCCTTCGGTGATGTTTTTGGTGATGGGGGGGCTTCTTTCATTTGAAGATCTGTGCATTCAATTTAATTTACAGTGTTCTTCTTTCTTTTTTTTACCTCCAGTTGAGAACAGCCATGAAAACATATGGGGTTCCATGGCAGACTCCACTCCAGGTTCATCCTTTGCTGAGATTTGTAGATGGTAGCGTATCAAAGGGTGTAATCTCTAAACTTTATAGTCATATTCTAGAAAAGTCTTATGTTCCCTTACAACTGGATCTTGGATGGAGGAATGATATTCCTAACCTGCCTGTGGATTTTAACTGGGAAGCAATTTGGGACACTGTACTTCGCTCATCTAAGAACCCGGACCATCAGCAGATACATCTGAACTTTATTCACAGGACGTATATGACACCTTGCAGACTTTTCAACATGAAGTGCAGAATGGACCCAAATTGTACATTATGTCATACAAACTCATTAGGTACCTATTTCCACATGATATGGGAATGCCCAGGTGTTTTTAACTTTTGGAGGGTGGTAAGCAACAGTCTCTCTCTTTTACTATCTTGTAATATTTCCTGCTCACCTATGGTTTTGATTCTGAATGACATATCTTTGCTTAGCTTGCGCAAAGAGCAAGAAAAGTTTTTTCTGTGTGGCCTAACAGCTGCGAAAAAAATGGTTGCAGTCAGATGGAAGCCCCCTCACTCCTTGTCTCACTGCCAATGGATACTGTCATTTATTGACATTGCTTACTTGGAATTGTCCACAGCACGCATGCATAATGCGAAAGAGAAAACTATTAATCTTTGGATCCAAATAGTGTCTGATCTTAAAACTACCTTTTTGTGATATATACAATAGGCAATTGAATGTCATATTGTTTTCAAATTCTTCTAAGCCTAGAGTGAATGTGGATGTACAGATGTGCACAAATCTTTTTATTTTATTTCGTTTGTCTTGGACCTGTTATGGACCTGTTATGTTATGTTGATGTTTGTTTGTATATAGTTTTTGTCAAAATTAATAAACATTTGATAACAAAAAAAAAAAAAAAAAAGATTCATGGAATTTTTATTTATTATTACTTTTGTCAGATTTAGGTTATTTCTGTGAGCATTGTGAGGTTTTTTTTTTTTTTTTTTTTTTTTTTTCTTTCATTAACCGACGGGTTTCAACAATTTTGTCCATGTGTACTACTGTAGAAATACCATTCTATATAAGATTATTTTTAACTTAGATTCAAAAGTGTTTACTGAGTCGGCTGTTCTTAGTTCCTCAGGTAAGATCCAGGTAATTCCATAGCTTTGCAGTTCTGACAGATCAGGTACTGGCTAATGCTAATGCTAATTTTGGAGCCTTATAAATATTTAAATAACACCACTCACTGAAATAATGTACACTTAAAAATAATTGTGCCATCCTTACCACACATTATTATGTTATTGTTATGTTACATTCACCATTTTAGCATTAGCATTAGCAGTGACACACAAAGACACAGAAACACAGAAAAGTTCTCCGATGAAGTTTTCCTCACATTTGTCAAGTGTTTAAAATGTTGTCAGTGACATCCACCTGCAGCTCCCTGTCCACTACCTCATCTGTCAGGATTTACTGATTTTAGAGCGACTCATAAACATTACATTACAGCGTAAATGGTCAGGCCAATTGTCTCTCTTATTGGAACTACCGCTGTGCACAGAGCCAAATGACCAGTAGATAAGGAGCTGTTCACAATGGAGAACAAGTGAGGAGCAGTTGTTTGTAAAATTACTTTTAGGAGCTTTGGATGTGTGATGTCTGACTGACTCTGGAGGAGCTTACATGTCATGAGTGTTTGTAACTCAGATGCAGCCATTTGGTCAAAGCTGTCCACTTTGGAGGTGCTCTTTCATAAACTACCTAAGCTGACCGTGGGTGTGGTGATGATATCCCTTATCATTTCATAATAATATTACTCAAGTTAAAAACAGCAGATTGCATGAAATGAAAAAAGGAGTCATAAAATGTGCCAGATGAAATTAGACATCAGATTCAATCCAATGAGCAATGGGCCTTTTTTCTGATTCTTTTTAACTACTTTTTTAATTTTTATAGGACCTCTGTCATAGGGCCATGGGTTGCAGCCTGTTTAAACCCTTGTGTTAAAGCTGTTCTGGTTAAGTTTCCACAGTTGTCCCTCCTTCATATTTCTGCAGTTCTGTCTTCTCTGTTCCAGTTTATGTTCTGAGTTCATTTCTTCACTCACTCATATTTTATTTAGCCTTGTTTAATCTGCTTGACTCTGCTTGAGTTCAAAACAAAACTCTTTTCAAACAATAGAAAATAACTTTTTTTTTTTTTTTTCTGTTCCACACATCTACACTACCGTTTGTGGTCACCCAGACAATTTTGTGTTTTCCATGAAAAGTCACACTTTTATTTACCACATTAGTTGTAAAATGAATAGAAAATATAGTCAAGACATTGACAAGGTTAGAAATAATGATATTTATTTGAAAAAATATTTTTTCCTTCAAACTTTGGTTTTCGTCAGAGAATCCTCCATTTGCAATTACAGCATTACAGACCTTTGGCATTCTAGCTGTTAATTTATTGAGGTAATCTGGAGAAATTTCACCCCACAGTGCTAGAAGCCCCTCCCACAAGTTGGATTGGCTGGATGGGCACTTCTTGTGTACCATACGGACAAGCTGCTCCCACAACAGCTCAGTGGGGTTTAGATCTGGTGGCTGCACTGGCCACTCCATTACAGATAGAATACCAGCTGCCTGCTTTTCTCTAAATAGTTCTTGCACAATTTGGAGGTGTGCTTTGGGTCATTGTCCTGTTGTAGGATGAAATTGGCTTCAATCAAGCGCTGTCCACAGGGTATGGCATGGTGTTGCAAAATGGAGTGATAGCCTTCCTTATTCAAAATCCCTTTTACCCTGAACAAATCTCCCACCTTGCCAGCACCAAAGCAACCCCAGACCATCACATTACCCCCACCTTGCTTGACAGATGGTGTCAGGCACTCTTCCAGCATCTTTTTAGTTGTTCTCCATCTCACAAATGTTTTTCTGTGTGATTTAAACACCTCAAACTTCGATTTGTCCATCCATAACACTTTTTTCCAAACTTCTGCTGTCCATTGTCTGTTCTTTTGTCCATATTCATCTTTTTCTTTTATTGGCCAGTCTCAGATATGGCTTTTTCTTTGCCACTCTGCCCTGAAAGCCAGCATCCCGGAGTTGCCTCTTCACTGTAGATGTTGACACTGGCATTTTGCGTGTACTATTTAATGAAGCTGCCAGTTGAGGACCTGTGAGGCATCTATTTCTCAAACTAGAGACTCTAATGTACTTATCTTCTTGATCAGTTGTGCAGTGGGGCCTCCCACTTCTCTTTCTACTCTGGTTAGAGCCTATTTGGGCTGTTCTCTGAAGGGAGTAGTACACACGACAGTGTGGGGGCGACAGTAGCTTGTTAGCTGTTTGTCCACTGATCCGAAGGTTTGCGGTTCAAATCCCGCTCTCGACATAAACATCATTGTATGCATGGCAGTGCGATTCTAACTCACACAGATGAATGCTGTTGTGTCCTTGGGCAAGACACTTAACCCACCTTGCCCTCAGTGTCTGTGTACACTGGTGTGTGAATGGATGAGTGGTTCCTTGTTGTAAAGTGCCTTGAAGGTAGAAAAGTGCTATAGAAAAATGTGACCATTTACACCGTTATAGGAAATCTTCTGTTTCTTGGCAGTTTCTCACATGGAATAGCCTTCATTTCTAAGAACAAGTATAGACGGTCGAGTTTCACATGAAAGTTCTCTTTTTCTGGCCATTTTGAGTATTTAATCAACCCCACAAATGTGATGCTCCAGATACTCAACCTGCTCAAAGGAAGGTCAGTTTTATACCTTCTGTAACCAGCTAAACTGTTTTCAGCTGTTCTTACATGATTGCACAAGGGTTTTCTAATCATCCATTAGCCTTCTGACAAAATGAGCAAACACATTGTACCATTAGAACACTGGAGTGATAGTTGCTGAAAATGGGTCTCTACACACCGATGTAGATATGGCATCAAAAAAACAGACATTTGCAGCTAGAATAGTCATTTACTACATTAACAATGAGTGTATTTCTGATTAGTTTAAAGTCATCTTCATTGAAAAAAGCAGTGCTTTTCTTTCAAAAAATAAGGAAATTTCTAAGTGACCCTAAACTTTTGAACGGTAGTGTATTTCAATTTAACAAACCAAAGATAAATAGTGTAAATGAAGCATGCAACAAGAGAGGCCTGTGTTCCAGTTAAGTCTCTGAAGTGGAGACATGTGCATGTACTGCCCTCTGCTGGATAAACTGCAGCATTACACCAACCACAGCAGGAGATTTTAGGATTACCTCAAGTTGGTCTGTGGAATCATTTTGTAGTATGGGATGAGATTTTGAAGTATGCAATGGAGTTTTGAAGTATGGGGTGGGGTGCTGAAGGATGGGATGGGGTTTTGAAGTATGGGATGGGTTTTGGATGTATGGAATGGGGTTTTGAAGTATGGGATGGGGTTTTGAACTATGGAATGGGGTTTTAAAGTATGGAATGGTGTTAATAGTATGGGATGGAGTTTTATAGTACGGTATGAGTTGATATATTTCAAACAGTTACTATAGAAAAAACACAGACGTACTAAAGCCCGCCACACACTACGGGATACTTTTGTCTGACTTGTACTTCTCACCGACTTCAGGGAGGCGTGACCCCAAACTTCATATGTGATTTTTCATCCACTGCTCATGTGTGTGTTGTCAGTGTGGACTCTGAGCTGCTCTGTCATACTGTAAAGTATCACCACGAAAACAGCCAATAAAATAGAGCACCAGGAGCAAACAGAGTGATGGATACAGAGGAGCGTGATACAAACTCAGGAAACAGCAAAAATAATGAGACAACTTTATTGGCGAATTCTTGTAAAGTTTGCTAGAGAATTCTCATCAATATTACCCATTAGAATGTGTCCTCCACAAATAATGACCCCAGTCCACAAAACAGAGCTATTATCACACCTTATAGCTTGTGGTGTATGGTCTATTTGTGGCAGGCTGCACTCGGGAGGTTGTAAGATTGAAAATCTCATACGATTCTCCTTGTGTCTGTGGTCTGTACTTTTTGTCGCATGTTTATGACTGAAAAATCCTGCAGTTTGTGGTGGGCTTTAGTTGTGAATTGCAAGGGTATATGTTGGTGCACTGACTTGTAGAGAAGGTTGATGGTTTAATTCCAGGCAAAGAGCATAATATTGTTAGCAAAACACTTCACCTTCATTTCCCTCTACACTTACAGTAATGTGTATGGTTCTAATAGAGGAAGGGTATCTGGGTTAAAACATGCCCAGTTACTTTAGAAGGCAATTAAATGAGGGAGGAAAAAAATAGTTGTGCTCACTAAATCAAACTTGTCAAAATGAATCACAGTGAGCTGAACATTCTGAGTATTTTTACAGTGCAGTGAGTGTAGTTGAGTGGTTGGAAACTACAGATGCCACAGGATGGTTCTGTCATCCCTTTAAGCCCTGGGGGTGTTAGCGTTAGCATGTTAGCGTGGTCATGTGTGGTTTCCTGGGCTGGTGGTTAGAAAGATATTCAATCAAACAGAAGCAACTGGATTCACTCAACATGCTGGGCTAATATGTGGATAGGAGTTGTTACATCAGGTTTTAGACTCAACAGAGCAGAGGGGGATTCAGGCAAAAGTCCACAAAATCAGTGAGGATAAAGCTTATGTTTTGTCTGGGGCAGTAGAGGGTTCAGAAATTTGATTTAAAGGGGACCTATTGAGCAAAATTTACTCTTTAGAACAGGGATGTCAAACTCAATTTCACCGAGGACCACATCAGTAAAATGGTTCGTCTAAAATTTGCAAAGAAATAAAAAATATATATCTGTGTAACTGCGTAACTTCTGATACACTGACAATTTAAGACAGTCATACGTTTAAATTTACCTTGTCATGGGCCACATTAAAATGACATGGCGGGCTGCATTTGGACCCCGGGCCTTGAGTTTGACACACGTGCTTCAGAGCTTTTAACCCATCTGAAGTTGTAGAGCAATTTCTGCATGTTTGAGGAAACTTTATTCTCATTGCATAGTCATATTGGTACAAATGAAAAAAGGGCTGCTCGTTAGAGTGATGTGTAGCTTTTCATAGGAGAGGTCAACAGCATGCGGTGCTTTGTTATGTTTACGGCAGCTCACATTGCGCACTGCAGTTTTCTATCGTGGAAGTCAGCTGACTTCTTTCTTTTTTTAAGCTGTGTTAGATGAATGTTGTGATTTAAAATGTCCAAATTGTTACATAATGATCCACAGGTGTTAGAGATTATAAGTGTATAGCAGACACAAGCACAAAATGTCTGCTTTATCAAAACTTATCTTAAGTTATATTGTCTAGTCCTGACTAAAACCAGAAACTATGAGCACATAAGTCCTGTGCTCAGGTCTCTGCATTGGCTTCTGTGGCTGAGAGAATAGACTTTAAAGCAGCTCTGCTTGTGTACAAGCCCTAGCACCAAAGTACATCTCTGACATGTTAGTGTCCTGTGAACCATCTCAAAGTCTGGGGAATACAGGGACTAGCCTCCTGCTGGTGTGCCCAGAGTCAGGACTAAACCAGGACTAAATCAGGACTAAACATAATCAGTGTTTCAGTTTTATGCAGCTAAAACCTAGAACAGTCTTCCTAAAGATGTGAGACAGGCCTTTACTATGACAATCTTTAAATCCAGGCTTTAAACTGATCTGTTTAACTGTGCATATGACTGAAAGGGTTTTATTCTACACTCTTGTCTTTTAATGTTAATTTTATGAAAATTATTTATGTTTTGATCTGTTGTACTGTGATTTTAATGTCTTCCTTATTCTGTAAAGCACTTTGAATGACATAGGGTTCAAATTGTGCTATACAAATAAACTTGTCTGCCTGGTTTAGACCTGGTTTAGAAATAAATAAACCTACCTTGCCTTGCCACTACTTTTCCTTTAATATTTTTTTGAGGAAATAACTGAGACATACATTGGTGTTGCACTGGAGGGTGTTAGACTCCAGCAAGGCAGTAATAACACAGGCACAATAAGAGTAGAGGCCCGAGCAGCAGACAGGATATTAAAATGTACCCGCAGACAGGCTCACAGGGGTCAGATGGAAATCAAGGCTTTGCTGCTGAGAACTACAGAAAGGATGAAGACACAAACTACAGACTAAATGTGGTAAGAAATACAGGTTACCTGGCTCATGCTGGATCATGTTGCATTCTGACTGCTCTCATTAAAAGAGATCGGGACCTGCCAGCAAATTGAAACAAATACTCCAAGCTGATTGGTCAAAGTGTCTACAGTGGACAAACAGAAAAATCCTTTGTTAAATCCATTTGAGAGATAAGCATAGGCATCTTCCCTGTCCGCAAACTATATAAATATGTAAGGACCAGTGAACATTGGAGTGAACAGTTAAAATGAGACTAAAAACAGTGCAGACCATTTGAGCATACATATGATTAAAAAAAGAAAAAAAAAAAAAGTCACTTGGACTACATGCACCATTAAACAACAGGTGGGGTAAACAGTCTTCTGCCCATCCTCCTGGAACCAAAGTGAGGGCAGATGAGGAGAGCACAGAGGAGAGGTGACAAGTGGACCAAACCCCAAACACATCGCTACAATCAAAGCCCCCAGTCTTGATCCAGATGTAAACCAGGCTGAACCTATCCAGACTAACACACTCCATGTGTCCTGCAGCCACTTGGCCTGTAAATGCACTTTATTAAGGCTACAAAGTGCACACACATGAAAGGGCCCCAGGGTCGGCTGTCTCGGGCCCCTGCCAATAGATATGTGCTCTCAAAGGGCTAATGAAAAGAGCAAGGGCCGCAGAATGTCCCCCACGAGCTGACACAGTAATGGCCTATTACGAGCAGAGAGTTACAGGCAGCACGATGGAGAGGGGAAATTAGACAGGAAGTGAGGGTACAAGGAAGGAGGGAAGGAGGAGGGAGGGAAAGGTCAAGTAATCTCATGACCCCAAAACCTGTTTTTAGAATAAAATGCACTTTATTGTCTCAATAAACTAATACGGTCTACTGTCTGTGAGCATATACACCGATATACTCTAGCATGTGCAAAATGCTGCGGCTCGTTTTGTGACCAACACCCCCACACGTCAGCACATCATTCCAGTCAATTTATTGGTCCGTTAGCTTCAGTTTCTTTTAGAATTGATTTTAAAATGTTATTGTTTGTTATTAAAGCTCTTAATGTCTTTGCTCCAAACTCAGGGCCTAAAGATCAACCAACCAACTTTTACTGGAAGTCCCCATAGTCAGGCTCAAACACTGGGGTATGGGACTATCTCTGTGGTCGACCCCAGACAAACTCCCCTCAGATATGCCACTATCACAGACCTGTTTAAATCCAGGCTCAAAACATATCTTTTCAGACTGGCTTTCAGGACTCAATAAAGCAGTGACACTAAACACATTATTTAAATTTTATTGTGATTTCACTGTTTCATGTTTTGCATGTTTTTATATTGTGTTGGTTTTATTGGGAAGCACGCTGCTCATCTTGAGTTTTGTAAACAGCTTTATAAATAGAGATTGATTGATTGATACTATAGAATTTATTCAAATAAGAGGTGAATATAAGGTGGCAGGGGTGTCCAAACTTTTCACAGAGGGCCGAATACTGAAATATTTTGGAAGCAGAGAGACAGAAACTGGGGATCAGATCTGTTCATGACCCTACATTATGAATAAAAAGGTGTTTGTTTTTTTTTCTACTGAAAGGGTTTTACGGGTATATAAATGATCAGTATATTAGCTCCAAGAGAAAGTGAGCATATAAGTACTACACAGAGTTCTATTTCATCCCTTCTGACCACCAGAGATGGTGCTTCAAGCACTGAATGATCACTCTTGTGCATGCGCAGGTCGAACAACAAATTCATCTATGACCTTACAGTGACCCACGTGAGGCTATATAGTCACGTGGCTCAGGAAGCACAGTCCCTTTTTCTTCTCTCGCTTAAGTCAAGTGTGTTGTGGCTACTCATGGATACTGCTTTGTACCACAATTGTTTTCCCACTGCAACTTGCCCCTCAGGGGCTGCGTAAGCTGCACGGGGCTTAGCAGAGTGCCTCACCTGGAGGTGATTCCCTTGCACCAGTGAGGGTGCACGTTTTTTCACAAGATAGTCTATGGTAAGTAGTTTCTGCAATTTTTGTTGGACGTGGTACCGGGTTCGGTGGAGCTGGTTGTATTTGCAGCTCGTTTCTTTCGTGCCTTCAGGTGCATGTTCTAATTTTACTAACACCAGCAGTGGTTACTGTTTGCTTTGAGTTTGGGAGGATAATATATTTTAATTCTAGCCTACCACCGTTCTTAGCCTGGCATGGTATTTTTTTATCCCAGTTTGGCAGATCAAGAGTGGCGTTTTCAGCTCGACCTGATCTACTGTTGGTTTGATGGAGTCCATGTGCTGTAGAGGTCTTCAACCTGAAGATGGGCATGATTTATGCCCGTTATGTTTAGGTGTGGACCACCTTAGGGAAGGTTTGACAGAGAATGCTTACATGAGTTGCAGCATAATGCCTAGATCCCTGCATGCTGATTGCCTGGCCGCGTTTGGTGGAGCTGGGACCTCGGCGCCCTCGGAAGTTGTGTATACAGATGCATCCTCCACGGGTTGGGCTGCAGTGTGGCAAGGTCAGGTGATACAAGGGACATGGACCTCAAGTCTAATTGGGGAACACATAAATGTGTTCATGTGTTAATGGCTGTGTACTTGCCACTGCACCATTTTCTGCCAAAATTGTGAGGCAGGCATGTGCTTGTACGTTCGGACAACAGGCCAGTGGTTTACTAGATAAATCACATGCGAGGGACCAGATTGGTGAATCTCACACAGAGAACACGGCAGCTTCTCATATGGACGTCCATCCATTTTGCCAGCCTGAGGGCAGCCTATCTTCCAGGGACGCTCTCCAATGTGCCTTCACGCCTGGACAGATCTCTTGTCCCAGCTGGGGGGACAGATATTGCATCCCCATCCCAACTGCCTTTAGTGTTGCATTCTCAGAGTATGCTGGAGGAATAGGACATACGATCTGTAATGTCTGGGCACCACTCACGCAGTGGCTGTACAGAAATAGGTGGAAGCTATTTGAGGAATGGTGCAGGAGATGTGGACAAGATGTGGTACGCTGTTCAGACTCTGCTATCTTTTGGATCATGGTCTGTCGCCTTCAACATTAAAGGTATATGTGGCTGCAATATCTTGTTGGCACAGTGGCGTGAACGGTAGCACTGTGGGCAGTGATAAGAACATTTCCAATTTCTCGAAAGATGCCAGACAGCTTCACCCACCTACATGGCCAGTGGCTCCATCCTGGGATCTTTTGTTAGTCCTGGAGACTCTGTGGGCTCATCCTTTTGAGCCTATTGCCCAGGCAGACATTAAGTGGCTGTCATTTAGGACTGTATTTCTCCTTGCCAGGGCTTCGGGTAAGCATGTGGGTGAACTGCAGGCTCTGTCTGTCAGTGAGTCCTGCTGTAGATGGCATGCTGATGGCTCAGGCGTAACCCTCTAGCCTAATGTCTCGTTCCTCTTTAAGGTGTTAACTTCTGCAGGTAATGCCCAACTGCTCCAGTTGGCAAGGTTTGGCATGGAATCTACCACAAAACCTTTATGCCCTGTTCACTCATTGGAGGCTTACATACAGGTTACAACCGTTATGCGACGGTCGGAAAGTCTGTGTGTTATGCCGGTCCACGTACGGGTCAGGCTCTTTCTACACAGCGCCTTTCTCAGTGGATTGTAGAGACCATTAAACATGCTTATGCCTCGCAGGGGCGGCTGATACCCGAAGGTGTGAGATGCCATTCAACCAGAGGCCTTTCCACCTCCTGGGCTGCTGTGCATGGAGTTAACCTGCGGCCTCTTGGGCCGCACCTTCCACGTTTGCATGTAGCGGTCCCCCATCCTCTGGATGAAGTGTTATGCGAACATCATGCTTCGTTATGAGGTAGGTTTAGCTTGATGTGGTTGGTGGAAGTCATCCAGTGCTGGAAGCACCACCTCTGGCGGTCAGAAGGGATGAAATAGAACAAAATTTATGTATGTAACTACGGTTCTATGAATCCTGGATGACCGCCAGAGGTCTCTATACCTCGGAATCCTCGTGCCCTCGTGAGAAGGTTAAGGGACTGTGCTTCCAGAGTCACGTGGCTATATAGCCTCACGTGTGTCACCTGAAGGTCATAAGTGAATTTGTTGTTATTAATTCTCGACTTCTGCATGCACAAGAGTGATCATTCAGTGCTTGAAGCACTGCCTCTGGTGCCTAAACCACTATCATAATAGCCTACTAAAGTAGCCTGTTGTTAATTTGTAGCCTGTTGTTAATTTCTCCTTTGATTGATTAGTTTTTGTCTGCCTAAACCCACTACCATAATATTTACAGTGTCCCATCTCACCTTTGATTAGTCAGTTTTCTCCCACCTAAATCTGTTACAGTAGTAGTTACATTTTTTCCTGTTGTGTCTGATTTTTCCTGTTGTGTCTGATTTTTCCTGTTGTGTCTGATTTTTCTTGTTGTGTCTGATTCTTCCTGTTGTTTTGTTTTTTTGTGTCTTGGCGGCACGGTGACTGAGTGCCATCACTCATGTCTCACAGCAAGAAGGTTGGTTCGATCCCCGGGTCACCAGGCCTTTCTGTGTGGAGTTTTTCATGTTTCTCCCCGTGTCTGGATGGGTTTCCTCCGGGTACTCCGGTTTCCCCCATCAACCAAAACATGAACGCCCTTCGAGACAACTGTTGTTGTGATTTGGGCGTTACAAAAATAAATGAATTGAATTGAATTGAATAGTCTACCATAGCCTACCATGGCCTAATATTTCTCAAAATCCGTTGCCAATTACAGTAACCTTAAAAGCAACTGACACTACGATACTGTTCATATTACAGTGACATGACAGCAATCCTTCAGTGTAATGCTACACTCTAGCCACTTTGCATTGGAGGCTATGATTAGGATTAGGGTTAGGTTTAGGAACCATTCATTTGGTTAAGGTTAGGGGTATCGGACAGGTTTGCTAACCAGCGTCTTGGCAGAGCTGTGTTGGTGAAAAAAATCACACAACAGAAACCATCATTTACAAAATATATAAAGAGCGTTCTGGGACTATCCTCCATTTGTCTGTTTCAGTGAGTGCAAAGGTTCAGAGAGTATCCTCCATATTTCTGTTTCAGTGTCTGCAGACATTCTGGGAGTATCTTTCATTTGTCTGTTTAAGTGTGAGCAGAGGTTCTGGGAGTATCCTCCATGTGTCTGTTTCAGTGTGTGCATAGGTTCTGGGAGTATCCTTCATTTGTCTGTTTCAGTATGGGCAGAGGTTCTGGGAGTATCCTCCATGTCTCTGTTTCAGTGTGGGCAGAGGTTCTGGGAGTATCCTCCATTTGTCTGTTTCAGTGTGGGCAGAACCTTCAAACCAAGCTAGGAATCAAATCAACACCTACATGTTGCAAATATTAAAGGTATACTGCCAAAACCAGACTTGGAAAGACTTATACATGCATTTGTCTTGAAGGAAGTATCAAGTAATACAACTTCTTAGGTGCATCATAAGTATATGTAAAAACACTATATTCATAGATTTTATCAAGTAATAAAGCTAAAGATCAATCATATGTATATATCAAGAGACTGAATTCATATATTTGTTTGAATACTGTTTGATGAAGTTACACATTGACTTGAACACTGTTTTTATACTGAATTCATATATTTGTTTGAATACTGTTTAATTAAGTTACACACTGATTTGAACACTGTTTTTATACTGAATTCATATATTAGTTTGGGATGCCTGATGATTATAAGCTGGCGAATCAAACAGTGGCCGGTTTTGAAAATATAGATCTAATTTTTGCAATTTTCCCAATCACACCCAATAAAAATGTTTATTATAATTTGTTAACTAGTCACCTAATTAGAGTGAAATTGATCCGCCAAACCAGTAGAAGGTTTGGCGGATCAAGTTTACCCAACATCACCCAAAATAGAATGGCTCTAGACATGCTTCTAGCTGAGAAAGGTGGGGTCTGTCACATTTTTAATGACCAGTGTTGTACTTTTATTCCTAATAACACAGCTCCTGATGGGTCATTGACCAAAGCTCTAGAAGGACTGTGCATGTTGTCTAAGGAAATGCATGATGCTGCCGGAGTAGACAACCCAGTAAATAAGAGGCTAAAAAATGTGTTTGGTAAATGGAAAGGTCTGGTGATCTCGTTGATCACCTCACTGGTTGCTGTAATGGGTATGTTTGCACCAGTAGGGTGTTGTTGTGTCCCTTGTACTGTTTACAAGAGAGTGTGAAGAGTTTGGTGGATGTCCGCAACTAGAGGGTGGCAAGGACTCGCTGGATGGAGAATGGTTAGATATGTGGCAAAAAGTGGAGGAGCAAGTGCTGGCAGGCATAGAGAAAAGGAAAAGGCTAAAGGAAAAAGAAAGGTTGAACAAAGAATGGATTCGCGCACAGGTAACTATGCCCAAAGACATGAGGACAGATCCATGCTGGGAAAATATGTGTGAGCTGTGGGTAGGACGAGAGGAGGAAGCACAGTACGTGATGGGGCAGACCACAGAGGAGAGACAAAGGGCAAGTATATTTCAGAAAAAGGCACTAAGTAAAAAAGTGGAAGCATGCGAGGAGATACGACGTGTGGCGCTGTGGTATGCTTAGCGCTCACCAAGGTAAGTAAGCCCACACCCAGGCCTAAACCTGACACACAAAAGCAAGTGACTAAAAAGCTGCACTGGAGAGAGGAGGACCAATTAAAACAGACGAATTCTGTGTATCCTGCAATTCCTAGCGCACCACCTCCTCCTCCTCCTTTGAATCCAGACCAGACACAGGTAATGGCCCCGGTAATGAAATTTTCAGATAATATAAAAACTGAGTTGCAGAGGAAGACTTGGTAACATTAGCAAAGTGTGGTAAACGAAGGAAAGAGAAAGAGTTACGCAGACATGGGTCACTATCAGACCTGACCTTGGGGATAGGAGAAGCAGCGCTTCATGGCCCAACTATATCTGTAGCACAAAACACAGGGCAAGATAAACAGAGAGAGGAAGCTAAAAATAGAACAGAACAGTTATTAAGAGAATTACAAGTGAGTCAAGACAGGGTGAGGGCATTGGAAATAAAAAAAGGCAGAATTAGACATTGACAATGCAGAGTTACAGATAACACTGGATCAGAGTCGAAGAGAGCTAGCACAACAAAGGGAGCAGGTAGTCTCATCTGATGTAGATAGTGTGAAGAGCCAAACCAGAATAAAACCCTTTGAACTTTATGATTACAGAAATACTGAAAGCAGTGACTCAGAGGACAGTAAGGAGGAACAACAGATAGACAAAGAAGTGACAGAAAGTGCAGCAATGACAAAATTATTAAATAAAGCAGCTCAAAAAGGAAGAAAGAGAGGAGGAAAAAGCTGCATCCCCAAACGGTCTCCCATTGGGACACGGAGTGCACTACAGAGTAAGACACAGAGTAAGTATCCAGGTAACTATCCATTGAGAGTAACTGCACAAGGCCAACTGGGTGGCTATGAACCATTCCAGTACAGAGATTTACAGGCAATGGGTGGCAGGCTCCCGCCACTGATTAAAGGAGGCTCCTTCTGGGTGAGTGAGTTTGTGAAACTAATGACAGGTCAATAGGCTGCCATGGGTGATGTAAGAGCTCTTCTCTCCGCAGCATGCTCACGACACGAATTGGCAACAATTGAACGCACTGCAGACACAGATGGGGTGGGAGATGAGGCTGCCTTGGGACCACACGCAAAAGACTATTTTGACGCAATACGTGACGTATTTCCAGACCCACAGACTACGGCCCCGAGTGTTCCAAAATGGACTTTTGACCAGGACCCTGCTGAGTGGTATAGAAAAGCCATGACTGGCTGGCTTGACAAGAATAACAGACACCCATTTAGAAGCGACAGCACTAGTGCCATCTTTAAAGGCGCTATACTGACTGACTTACCTGGACCTGTGAAAGAAGAGTTGAACAAAAACCCAGAATTGGCTATATGGGACGAAGACCACTTTAAATTACATGTAGTGCATTTATTAAAATTACACAAAGACAAATTAGACAAAGACGGAGATGAACTGAAAGACATGTCTACTCAATTACTGAAATTACAATTAAAACAGGCTTGAGACATTGATAATAACAAAAAAGATAAAAAAAGAAAGCTGAAAAAACAGAGAAACAGATGGTTGTTTACCAAGGTGGCAGGGGACAGGGGAGTGGATTCAGAGGTGGCCGTAGGGGCTTTGGGAAACCTAGAGGTGGAAGGGGGCGCGGCTTTGGTGACTCATGTTTCATTTGTGGCCAGAATGGACACTGGCACAGAGAGTGTCCACAAAACTTTGCTAACCCGATCCAAGGTCACTTCCAGGCTCCAGACCAAGGGGAGGAGCTGGAGGCAAGCCGCGGACAAGGACGAGGCTCACGGGCCCCCACACCAAACAGAGGCCCCGGTGCCATGGCAGCAGAAGCTGGCCCAGTATTATCAACACGATGATGCTGGCGACCAATATGAGGAAGGCTACTACTAGAGGTGCCCAGGTGAGTCCCAGCCTGGGGCAGGGGCAGACCCCATGCTAAAACTCAAAGTGGCAGATAGAGTTGTCAACATGCTTGTTGATACTGGAGCCACTATGTCATCGATAAATCAGCCTGTACCACATTCTCTTGTTTCACAGAGAACTGTGTCACTGGTGGGATTCGCTGGGACACACAAAATCTGCCGCTCCACTAAACCCCTACAAAACTGAACTTGCAAAAACAAACCGCGTACCATTCTTTTGTTGTGGAACCACAAACACCTGTTTCATTGTTGAGGAGAGACTTACTAATGAAAATGAATGCAAAAATTTTGTGCACAAAGGATGGACTAACAATGACTTTTCCTGGTGGCTATGTTAAAAACTGTTTTGTTTCAAGAAGCAATGGACAATATCTGATGGGAGAAACTAGTCCACCTGAACCTGCTGCGGACATTTATTGGACTAGATTACATTGCCCTAATTCTCTCACTTCCTGGTGGCAAACCTGGAAGCCCTGGGTGGAACAACTAGTTCCTTACCACCCGCCCACTGATCCACTCCACTGTACTTTATACACCAAATCACCTTCTCTGGCATAGAATAGAGAAGAATTTGATGCTCAGATTTATCAAACAGATTGGACTTTTATCATCACAAAATTATTCATAGCTCAAGAAGGTGTGGCCGCATCATGTGACCTCACCCCCAGCCAGTTATTGTGGTACAGGTCACCTGACGCAGTCCCACATGTGTCTCTTGCACTGTCTCCCAGGCACCAAGCCAAAGATTTAGGTCCCATGGTCAAGCGACTATTGACTGTTGATGATTGGAAACCCATTGACAACGCAAACGTTTTATTTTCTCAGTCTCAGAATGCTTTTCAAATAACACCTGACTCTCTTCTCACTGTTACAGGACTGTGTGAAAGATATGCAATATCTCGTGATCATGGACGTGAGATGGAAGACCATGAAATGACTGACATTGAACTAAAAAAGGTCCCTGACTCTGTTTGGTCACAAGGCCCTCATGAGGTAGGACATTGCTCCACAACACCAGAGGTGACATTTAAGTATGATCACAACACACATGTTTATATTCCACAATATAGACACAAATCTCAAGCAGCTGCAGAGGGAATTGATGACACTCTCACAGGCTTGTGGGAGGCAGGAGTATTGAAGGTGTCTGATTCTTCCTATAACACCCCTCTACTTCCTGTGCCAAAGAAAGAACCTGGCAAATTCAGAGCAGCTCATGATCTTAGAGCTATCAATGACATTGTAGTGGACCCATGTCCTCCTGTACCTGACCCATACAGAATGCTTCAAAACCTAACACCGCGTCACCAGTGGTTTACAGTGATTGATTTGGCTAATGCTTTCTTTTGCCTACCTCTGCATCCAGAGGTGAGACACTTGTTTGTGTTTACACACAAAGGATGTAAACTGCAGTACACAAGACTGCCACAAGGCTTCAAATTAAGTCCAGGAATTTTTAATCAATGTCTAAAAGTTTTGTTGTCACAGGTCACTCTCCCAGATGGTGTAGTTGCATATGCAATATGTTGATGATATTCTCATTGCTGCCCCAACTCCAGAGCTGTGCCTAAAAGCCACTGTGCTGATACTACAATGCATAGAACAAAATGGGCTCAAGGTCTCCAGAAAGAAACTACAATGTTGCAGGAAAAGAGTTGAGTTTTTGAGTAGGGTTATCACAGGGAAAGGTAGTCAGTTGTCCCCTAAACATCAACAAGACATTCTACAACACCCAAAGCCAGTGACAGTGAAACATATGCTCACATTTTTAGGCCTCTGTGGCTACAGCAGATCTTTTGTACCGGACTACGCTCTGACCACACAATCACTCAGAGCTATGATAAGACAACAAGGCATGCACAATCTGACTGCTACATTAGAATGGACTGAGGAGGCAAACAAAGACTTTATTAGACTGAAACAGGAGCTGGCCAAGGCAGCCGCTTTGGCTACTCCAGACTCCAGACTCCAGAGAATCAACCCTTTTGGCTTGATTGTTCTGTTTCCAGAAGCATGGCAAATGGTGTGTTGTATCAGAAGTCCAGCGCTGGCAGATGTGTGTTGTTGTATGTTAGCTCCTTGCTTGAACCAATTGAAACTAAACAACCTTTTTGTGTTCAGATGGTGGCAGGAGTCGCGTCTCTGATCCAGAAGACAGATCATATTGTCATGTCTCATCCTTTGCACGTGGTTATAAATCATACAGTTGTATCATTGGTTCAATCTTCTTCTTTTACTGTCTTCACTTAGACAGATGCGCCTACTTAAGGTTCTGGAACAACCTCATCTTGTTTGGGAAACTTCTCTACATAATATTGCTGACTCATGGGGCACTGAAGGCACCCCCCATGACTGTTCTGCCACTGTCCTGACCCTTAGCTTGGCCAGACCCGATTTAAAGGTCAAGCCTCTCAACACTGGACGTGTTCTTTTCTCTGATGGCTGTTGCTTCAGAAAAACTGATGGTCTGCTCTCTGCTGCGGCTGCAGTAGTCAGGAGTACTTTCCTGAGTCAGGGGAGTACAAAACTTTGGTAAGTGAACTCTTAACAGAACAGCCCTCTGCTCAACGTGCTGAGCTCCTAGCCATGTGTTTGGCCTTGGAGACTGCTGCTGGACAACAGGTAACTATATACTGCGATTCAGCTTATGTAATCAGTGTTCTGTGTTGCGATTTAGCCTCATGGACACGAAATGGTTTCAAAACTACTAAAGGCTCACCTGTTAAGCATTTAGATGTTGTACAAAGATTGTCTCGAGCTGTGATTTTGCCCTGTGAATTGGCTATTCTCAAATGTCCTGGCCAATCTAAATCTGACTCTGTTACAGCTCAAGGAAATAATGCCGCTGATTTGGCTGCCAAACAAGCCGCGGGATATGTTTAACACACTTTAACAATGCTTCTCTCCAAAAGGTTGAAAAATGTTTGGTCTGACTCACAAATTTGGGGCCGTGTACCATCCTCAATCGCAGGGGATGGTCGAGCGGGCCAACAGGACCCTAAAATCTATTCTGGCTAAAATTATGTCTATCACAGGTCTCAATTGGCTCCAGGCCATGCCTATTGCTCTTCTTCACACTAGACAATCTGTTCACAGAACCACGGGTTATTCACCTTATGAACTTTTGACTGGCAGGGTGATGCCTGGCCCTGGCAGCACGGCGTTACCTTATTTACCTGTGTCTAACTCACGTTCTGTTCCCTATAAAGCATATTGGGATCAGCTGCATGCTCTTGCCCCCAGTCTTTCTGTTCAGGTCACCTCTCAGGCTGCTCCTGTTGAAGATACTGATCTTGCTGCTCCGTCACGTGTGTTTTCTGAAAGTACTGCTCAGAAAATGGTCTGCTCCACGTTGGGAAGGCCCGTATGACGTGACTGCTCGCACCTCTCACACTGTTCGAGTGGCAGGGAAACGAGATTGGTGGTTTCACCTGTCCTAAACCTGTCCTGCTCCACAGGACCCCTCATCTTCCTCTTAATTAATTTTACCTTAATTATTTTTAGGTTAATTATTTTCGCTTATGCTGAACAATTTTTCTGTGCCTTCCAGGTTGAACACAATTGTGCTCTGGTCGGAGTTGGTACGGGTGGCTACCCTGCATCCCTGTCAAAAGGCTTGTACACGCACGCTTACACATGCAATGGTTTTTAGTGGACGGGGTTATACCCCGCACAAAAGGGGGATTTCATTATTAACAGTATTATGCTTTAGTGTATCATTATGGGCATGTGCAGGTGGGGCCTCCAGTACCTCTGATAACTTAATTTCAATAACAGGTCAGAAGTGTTCAAACAAAACCAGCCACGTGACATTACCTCAAATGTGTACCCCCACCAGAGAATCCAGAGTTTTTCGTATACCATTCCACTTATCGGAGGACTCAGTTAACTTCTTTGGTAGACCCTAGCTCTTACCACTGGTATGTGATGCCCGGACAAATTGACAATTCATGGGGAAACGTAGCTGCATACTCAGGTAATGACTGGACTCCATAGTCCTTGTTAGGCGTGTTCTATCAAAATGACGACTGGATTCGATCAGTTCAAATCTCAAAAGTTTATTCCCCTGACAGTTACAATCTAATACAGTACCCGGGGTCAAAATGATCTATCCCTCTTTGTGCAGCAGGCAGTCTGTCTGCTTTTCCCTGGCCCCAAAGGATAAAATGTAACATGTAACATGAATATGCAAATATTGTGATGAGTAGGTTGACGTCTTGGTTCCTCCTTCCAGCCTCATTCACTTCTCCGGGCAGCACCGGTTTGTTTTTCAGCCTTGGGTCTCGTCCGGCTGCCTTATCTCTGTGAAAGGAGTTTCTACAAAGAACTGGCTGCCCCCCATAACTCACATCTTACAATGCCTCCTTTAATATTGGAATATTATACTGAGTGAATAGTTTTGGTGTTAGTACATCTTGTTCAAACTTTAGCATAAACATGGTGCCCGTTAGATGACCTTAAAAAGAGTGCAACATTCAAAGGATACATGAATTCGGTGTACACATAGTGGTTACATGACAATATTCAAAACTTCTATGATTTCAGTGTCAAAAGGTATATATGTAGATGTGATGCACCTAAGAAGCTTTATTCAATCAATATGCATTCAATAATTTTGATATATGTATTTGTAATGCAACTCAGAAGCTTTATTATTTGTCATACCCTTCATCCTCCACAGAACTAGCTAGTAAATGGAAAAAACATGTTAACTTTAACTAGGACTGCAACCCATTTAGTAGTAACAATAGATTTCACACAACAAGCAAATGCTTCTGAATGCACAATATTTAGATTTTATGTATATGTGCCTGGACCATCTCGTGATTATTACGCCAACGCAATTATATGTCAAGATCCAATCAGAACTAACAAGACTAGTCCCTATACTTTCTGTTGGTAGATTAGACCAAACTACAAAATATATTCAAGTTCTGGACAAATCACGATTTACTTGCCAAATTTGTTTATTCAGCTACTGGCACTAAATTACAATCTAACATTTGGCTCCAATCCGCACAAAATGTTGCCTTAGGTATAGGAGAGGACTGTGTGGTCTGCCTTAATGCAAGGCCACAGCTGCAGTTGGTCCCGGGCATTTATAAAAAAAAAAAGGTTGCTTTATTTGTCTTTGGTGGTTGTTGTTGTATTCCATTGATTAGATCTTTAATTGAACGTGTCATTCAACGCGCTGTAGGTGGTCAGCTAAGAGGTCAATATACAATGCTTAAACAGGAGGAGGTAAAACCTACATTACCGGTATTGGCCCCACGGTATGAATTTTAAGAAAACATAAATGGTGATCTATAAAAATAGATCAAAAGGGAGAATGAAGGACGTAAACGTCATTCCTCATAATATCAAAGATTAGACTAAAAGGAGGTTTAGGACTTTCACACAACACTGCACAAACACACTCCATTCTTGCCCTATCGCATAGAAAAGAACGTACTGTGACAATAGATAGATTGTGTAGCATGTCCTTCCAGATTGAGCTGTTACAGATAACTCTGGACCCTCTGCACCAGCGGGGCACCTGGAGGGTAGAGGAGTGCCAGAAGGAAGAAGAAGATGTCCACGCCCGGCTACTGAATATTCATGATTTATGTTTAAATGTGGCGTTCAGGGTCAAGCACTCAGATCAAAACGGGACTGCCCCTGAGATCTCCATGCACATACTAGGGACAGCAATAACGCCTGACGTGTATTAGATTGGATGTATAGGGAATAATAAAACTCGAGTGATTCTACTCTCTGGTCTCCAGTGATTCTTCTGATCGGATTAAAGGAACATGCTTACAGAGACAACTGTTGTTGTGATTTTGGGCGTTACAAAAATAACATGAATTGAATTTTACAAAATTACAAAATCAAAATTCATAACAAATATTATCAAAAACAGATGAAGTATTTACATATTTATTTATTATGAAAGGACTGTCGGGTTCTGTTCTGTTGTATGAAGAATAGACGCAGAGGCTCGGGAAACGTTCTGTAGATTTTTATTGTACAGTCGGGTTAAAGGCAGCATACAGCAAAATTCAAAGCAAAATCAAATGCAAAGTCTATGCAGAGTCAAATGCAGAGTCCAACAATTTGAGATCACACCAGTGTTTTACATTATTGCAGAGTGGGTGTTACGCACCCTGTATGAAAGAAGCTATTGTGAAGAAGTGCAAAATGTGACTTTGGCCTTTGTGAAACAGAACTTTTTGTAAGCAATGCATTATAGTTGTATATTCTTTATAATCCCCCCTTTTGATCACATACACATGTGATCACTAAAAGAAAGGCGCCAGTTGCTACCATTCAACAAAAATAAAATAAACCACCCAGAAAATCATAAGTCTTAGTTAAAGTTTTCTGCAGCATTTGGACATAGTCATGATGTTATTTGTCCCAGTCAAGGGAGAGTCCTAGTTTTCTCTTAATAGTAGCATTCATATTTTCAGCTTGACCCTACAACAACAACCGAAATGCTGAGAAATGTCTAAGGCCTTTAATGTGTCACGGGCTACCCTAGCTGTGAAATGAGCTCCATTATCTGACCTGATCTGATAAGGGACACCAAATCTAGGGATTACCTCCTGCACTAAATGTTTAACAACTTCTTTAGCTGACTCCGCGTTGCATGGAAATGTTTCTACCCATTTAGTGTACTTGTACAAAATCACTAGAAGATAACAAAAACTGTGAATGTGCCTGTCATGGTCCATATCCATAAAATCCATCACAATCCTCTCAAAAGGTTTATTTGGAAGCGAAAAGTGCCAGATGGAGGTTTACAGGTCTTCTTGTGGTTCATGGTCTGGCAGGTGTGACAAGTGTCAATCCAATATTGCAAAAGCGATTTCATGTGTGGGTGCCACCAAAGCTATAGCTTCTGTGTGTTGGCCCATGCTATTCATCAAATAGCATCTGTTAGAGTAGTACTGGTGCAACAACTTTTCTTTTATATTTTCTCCATAGTCCATCTTCATCTTTTTTAGCTCCTCTCTGTGTCCAGACGGAATGTTCATATGCTTCAGCAGCTTGTTGGATTTCTCTTACATATGTTTTTTCAATTATTCCTTGTGGTGTCATCTCTGGTGCTGTTTCAAACATTTCTGGTATTTTGTCTGGTGTTTCTCTGTCAGTTTCTCCATTTGTAGTTGAGGATCTTTGGGCAGCCATTGCTCTTCCATTGTAGTTGGCAGCTTGTTTTGCGGCTGTGTCTGCAGCATGATTTCCTTGAGAAATTATGTCATTTCCTTTAGTGTGAGTTTTGCATTTCATTTTGGCCACTCTTCTCGGTAGCTGTACTGCCTCAATGATTTGTTTTATCAGAGTCTCATGTTTCATTGGAGTTCCATCGACCAATTTGAAACCATTTCTAATCCAGCCAGAAATCGAGATGGTTACCATTTTAAATGCATAGGCCAAATCCGTGTAGATGTTAACTGAGCGATTTTCAGATAGTTGTAAGCAATGTTCCCTCTAATTTTTCACGAGTCTGAGCAAACACACAAACTCCCTGAGCGGTCCCATGGACCACTGTGAGCAACATCAGACGTGAGCACTGTGGTCATGCTGCATCGCATCCATCCAAGTTAAATGGTTTATTAAAGGAATCAAATTACCGCATTTACAATTCTGTTATAAGACTTTTAATTAAGTGCTTTAGTCCACTTATACAATGAAAATGACAAAAATCTTGCTCATGACCTGTGTAGTATGTTAATGCTATTGGAAGTATAAATATTTAATTTTAACTATGGCAAAACACGAGCTTCCAACCAAACCAAGCCAACTGTAAACTCCAATGTTGAAAACACACTTAACAATTTTATGATAAAGCTCTGACTTGTGTAGGTGCTTTCTCCCGAAAGAAACCGAGTCCAGAAATAAGGTTCCACAGATTTATTGAAGTTTTGAGTATGAACAGAAACTACTTGAGTTTACGGATTAGGTGTCTCATTCTCTAGACCCAATTGGGAGAACCCAGACCAGTTCAGTGAGAAACAAGTGGCTCTGAATCTAAAGATGCCCAAGGTACCCCGAAACCCCAGTAAAGCCCCAGATTTGGGTGTGACTATTACTTTTATTAGATCTACTTGAATCGAGGTTCCACCCCTCCCTCGGACCGTCCACCCACCTGATGTAATTTGGTACAACTCTAACACCGGACCTAACTCTGACCATAGAAGGGAGTGAGATGGGATCTGAGCTCACTCTGGCATCTGGTTCCTCTCGCAAAGGTCACCTTGACATTCATTTATCAAAACATTTCCCAACGTCTTTGTCCCAAGTCCATTTCTGGTAAACAGTATGAAGTTTGCTTCCAAGAGTTATGAAACATTTCAAAACACCCACACTTGTATTATGAGTATAAGCCATTATGTGAAGCTTTTCCTGTGCACTGAGTGAGATTGTCCTACTGTGGTCTGGGAGACAGTCCGTTAACTCTTTTTCAGTATATGACACAATCATTTGATTTTTACAACTCATAAACTAGTGACAGTATTCAATGACCAATACACACTGAGAGGAATCTGTATCTGCACACCCAGCTGCTCTATTACTGTACATTTACATATCATATCAAAACACAATATATTATGTGTATTTGTATATAAAATATAGTCAAAACGAGTGGTATGGGTCAAAATAAATATATATTTACAAACCACACACTGCAAACAGTGAACAAACACACACACTTCAAAATGTAAACAAGCACACACTGGAAACTAAGAACACACTGTACATGATTGTACAGTGAGACAGTCATTCTGCTACAGTGGTTCAGTGGTTAGAGGTTGGAGGATCGAGTCCCGCTCGGCACAGATTGGCATTAGCTAATGCTAATGATTATGCATGATATATTTGACCCACAATAAAGTCAATAGCAGAATAAACCACGCTTACCGATCAGGAACAGCATCCAGTCCATCAAAACATAAGGTCCTCTGCTCCTGACTCCACCATGAGATCTTCACTCGGTTCCACGAACTGCTCCGGGTCCGAGATGCCTCTAGTTTATATTGTACAAACATCCAGTGTCCTCGGTTGTGTACTTCCTTTGTTTTGTCCGTTTCGTCATGTTTAAAATGCAAAACTGCAACAAAACAGTGCGTAACAGTGCGCCCGAGGGCGGGCCGTCGGAAAATTAAGGTGTTAAACACTTAGCATCATTAGCATCATGAGCGAGTCTTCACTCCACATCGGCCCCATCGGCTAAGCTAAACCTCTGGGAGTGGGACATGAGGACGCCTGTCAATGACGTTGATAAGCTGCGCAAATATGTATGTTACTGCCCTCGCCCACTCCTGCCCTCGCCCGCTCCTGCTCCTACCTCTACGCTCCGGTACAGTCATCTCACTCTGCATTGCCTGTCTTGGTCTCCAGCATCCCACCTGCTTCTTACCCTGGGTCCCACTCTTTGGACTACGCCGGCCCTGTCTGTCCTGGTCTCGTCCCCGCTCCTGTCTTCACTCCAGTCCTGGCTTTCCGTTCCCGACCCGCTCTCCGTCCGTTCTGCCTGCCTCCCACTTCCTGGTTCCTTGTGTGTGTCGTTTGAACTATTTAAGACTTGATTCACAAACTTTGTAAATAAACATTGTAAACCTGCTCTGAGTCCGCATACTTTGGTCCTAACCTGCACCGTTACGACAGTTATGAACAATCTTCAGTTCAAGTCAGAATTCCATGGTTTGTGTGAACCACGCATGAGTAATGTTTCAAAACTCTTCTCTCTCCCAATCGTTTCTGGCATAGCACAGACTGTACAAAGGCTTGTTTTTCAACAACATCTAGGTGGAATGGAACAGTATAATCTGGCACACATAGAGCACATGCAGAGCAAAAAGCTTGCTTTGTCTTTGTGAATGCTTCTTCAGCTTCTGTGTTTTATTCCAGTTCTGCTGTTCGATTGTGCATTTCAAATGGCTTGATCAAGTCACGAAGTGGAGCTGTCAGCTGGGTGTAGTCGGGTACATATTCTCTTGAATAGTTCCAGAGTCCCAAAAAACTGAGCATCTGTTGAATTGGTTTTGGTGTTGTCAAGATTGCATCTTTATTGCTGTCTGTCAATCCTTGGGCTCAATTTGATATTTCTTGTCCCAGAACGTTAACTGTTCTTCTTGCCACTTGAATCTTTTGGCGCTTTACCTTGTATCCTTTGGTGGACAGATGAGTCAGAAGCTTGACGGTGGCATGTAGCATGTATCTTGAGATGTTGGACCAGCTATGAGAATGCCATCCACATACTGGATTAGAGTGCATTTTGAGTTCAGAGTGAGATCGGTCAAGTCTTTTCTCAAGAAATGATTGAAATGTCCTGGAGAATGTTTCCATTCTTGTGGCATCTGAGCATAGGTGTATTGATTACATTGAAGGTAAATGCAAAACATTTTTGTGATTATGGAGCAATGTTGATGGTGAAAAAGGCATTTGCTAGGTCTATAACTATATAGAACTGATGTTGAGGCGACAGATTGTTGAGAGCAATGTATGCATCTGGGACGGGGTGTGATTCTCCTGCTGTGACTTCATTTATGGGTCTGAAATCTTGCACCATGCGGCAATTCATGAGGTCAGATTTTTTGACAGGGAACAGTGGCATGTTATATTCAGAGTGTGTTTCATGAAGTACTCCAGCCATCAGGAGTCCATCAATTGTCTCTTGTATACCTGCCATTTGTTCTTTCATTGGATACTGAGGGCGGTTAATAGGACGGTCTGTAGTTAACTCAACACAAACCACGTGTTTAGTCTGTCCTATGTCATTTGGGTGTGTCATCCAGATGTGATTTGGAACTTGATTTAAATATTTTTCTGAGTCAGGGTGATTTTCATGAGTTGTGTGTCTTGTTTGCTTGGATGTTCTTGTTATGTCTCCCATGTCTTGAGGTAGAATGATTTTGAAAATGTGGTTGTTGTCGTTGTAAAAGACCTCCGGTTGCACCGTTGGCTCATAGTGTAACGTGTCTGCCAGTTTTGTCATTGGTCCCAGTGATTTCTGAGTGTGATTGAGATTGCCAGGGAGACATGGAGCACTTTCTTTACCCTCTCTGTAGTAGGGTTTCAGTTTGTCAGGTAGAGTGACAGCCAGGGCCATTGCTTGTGGTCCTAGGTACCAGGCTTCATCATATGTGTAATTTTCCAGATCAGTCAGGCTTTTATCAATGCGATAGTCTGTGATTTTGTGAGTAGTTTATGTCCTTCTGGACAGAAAACTAGAGACAATGAGAGTTTGCACATAAGATCTCTTCCACAGAGCGAGATTTTGCAATCTGGTAGGTATAGAAATTCATGTTCAGTAGTTAAATCCCTCATGCTTACTGCCAATTCTTCAGTGAAATGTTTTGTTTCTGATTTTCCCAAACAGCCAGAAATTGACATAGTCTTCGTAGTCAGTGGAAATGGGTGTCTTATGCAGGAAACTGTGGCTCCTGAGTCTACTAAAAACCGTATCTTCTGTCCATTTATCATCAAGACCACCATTGGTTCACTTCTTCATGGTTTCAGTGACTGGCCTTGGTATGGCTGTAGGCCCCTTCAGTTATTATATTTATCAAAACAGCTGTGGTCATCAGGATATTGAGCACAGTTGTCACAGCAAAGTGGCATCATTCTTGGAGCTTGGGGTACTCCATATTTTCCTGGACTTTGTTGTGTCATCATGGTTGGAGCTAGTTGTATCTGTGGTCTGCATCAGCGGTTGAGCATTTTGCATGAAATTTTGATTGTACCCCTGTTGTGGCGGCAACTGATTGCCCACTAAGGCAACAACAAATTCAGCCACAACATGGATACAGTCTCTTGACCAATGTCCAATTCCACCACATGCATAACATTGATTGGGTTGCATATTCATGTTTCCTCCTCTTACTCTTCCTCCTCTCCTCTCCACTCCTTCCTCGTCCTCTTCCTTGTCATCCTCTTCCACCAGGAGCCGTGTAGATTATAATTTCTGGGTTCATTTGGGCTGGAGCAGGATCTGGTGGTTGTTGTTGTACTGCTGGTTGTTGGAGAGCTGTAGCTTGTTGTTGTTGTTGTTGTTGTACAGCTGGTTGTTGGAGAGCTGGAGCTAGTTGTTGTTGGACAGGTTGAGCTTGTTGTTATTGTTGCATGACCATCTTGATTGCAGCAGCAAGTTGATTGTTGTGGCAGTTTTATCTTTATCATCTTCTTGGACTGTCAGTACCTTTGTAGTTTTTTTCTTGTTTTCTTTCTCTTTGACCTTCTTCCCGGAGTTTTTTTTTTTAGTTGTAAGCCATTTCCATACTTCCATACTTTCCATACTAGTTTCTGCTCTTCATTTTCACTTTTGGACTGGAGCCATTTAGAGACAAAGTGGCTGCATTGCATGTGTTGTGAAATTTCTAATAGTAAAAACCTTAAAAATATAAAATCAACAGAGAAGTTGTCTTGAATCAAAAAGTCTGGTTTATTGAATCAACTGTGCATAAGCGTCAAAGAGCTGTTGTCCCTAGCAGTGTCGTCTCGTCCTCAGCTGACAAAGAAACTACATACAGAGTATTTATACCATCAAACAATCATGCCGGTTTAGTCTAATCAATGTGGCTGGAGGACGCTAGATGCACAAACAAGAGATACACCCATACATAACAACAGATGGTATTATGAAGGTTAGGTCGAAAAGATCCATAACAATACAAATAAAGATTTATGGTAAAGAAAGCCATAACAATTTCCCCTTTTGATTATAATGAATCACATTTATTTTTAATCAACTCAATTTAAATCTTTATGTAAAACATGTACTCAAAATCATACCTGAATAAACATTTAAAAAATGAATCTTACACCTGATCAAAATAAAAGTACAGTAATAACATAATTGTTATAGTCATATCGATTATGTAACACATACATAAAAAATACAACCTCATTAAAGTTACAACACATCATTAAAGTTTTCTGTTTTTTGTTGTTTGTTTTTTTTTGCTTTTCTTTTATTCAATTTTTTGTTTAATCAAAATGCTCAGTAGAGCACTCCATGCCCCGTCAGCCGCCACCCAGAACATGAAATGGAACTCACCGAGTTGAAATTCTGCTCATCTTGAGCTTAAAATCTTTAACAAACGAGTCGTCGTCAGAATCAGAAATATACTCAAGATCAGGTGGATACACAACAGCCTTAACATTGTATTGATTTCGGACAAAGTGAGAACTCACCATTTGACGCATAGCTTTTAACATACAGGGGATCACACAGGAGCACAAGATTAGGATTATACCTACAATTATGGCCAGATTGATAAGCACATGCTGCCAGGAAGTAGTCACCCATTGGAGAAAGGAGAAGGAGTCAGAGGTGACAGTATCCCCTTCCATTACATCACGAAGTCTAGGCAAATTGGCAATACCCCCTTGAATAGCTCCCCCGTCTTCATCATTAGCAGGAATATAGGTACAACAACTTGAGCCGATAATTGCACACACACCACCCATGCTAGCAGTCAGGTGGTCAAGGACAATATGATTTTGAAGAGCAACAGCTCGCAGACCATGTAATTCAGCTCGCTGGGCCTCGATAATTGAGATTGTGGTATCAATGAATGAGGAGAACCTATAACCGAAGTGGATTGGTCAGATAGTGTGCTTAAGGCTGTGTTCTCCAGGGGACTAAATGACATTTTAAGAGGTGAGTTAGCCTCACGGGACGAGCCTTCTGACCTTAGGGCTTTGATCACGCTGGCCAACCATATAGACAATCGGCTACAGGAGCGTCGGCGGGAGACTCGTCCTTCCCCTGTTCGGACCGTGGTTCACCCCCCGTTGCCGGCTGCGAAGGAGAGATATCATTCACCAACTTGGACCGAGACACGCTGCGCAGCACCGCCCCCAGAGGGACCCCCCAACCTGGAATCCTTGTTTCCACTGGCCAATCAGTTAGAGGACAGTTTGCAGATGGGCCGGAGAGAGGGACGTCATCTGCCAGTCCAGCCCAAGATGCGCCTTTCTACCCTTCCCCCGGAGGAGCCCATGCAACTGGGTTGCACATGTCTGTTGGCCGAGGAGCGTCAACGGCGGCGCCGCCTAGTGGGGGCGTGCCTTTATTGTGGTGGACTAGGACATTTTGTGGCCACCTGCCCGGTACGGCCTAAGAGGAAGCGCCAAACAGTGGCTTTGGGAGGACTGGTGTTGCAGCCCCGAATCCCAGAGAAGGACACTAGGGCCTACGTCTCCACGTACCAAAAGTGTGCCCGGGGTAAGGCCTCCCACTTGCTGTCCACTCCCGACCCGTCCATGCCCGACCCGCCCTCCCCTGCTCAGGACCCTTGCTGCTCCGCTGGACACTATCTTCCGTCCAGGGACTGCCTTGTGTCCCACCAGTGACATTGTCACCCACACTTCCCAGCTTCTCTGCATCTAAGAACTGAATCTGTCCATGAACTGCGCTGTGAAGCACCCTCGTTCCCCGGTCTTGTGGATTATTGAACTGTGATTATTGTGTACCCACGTTTTGTGAATAAAGACATTGTTTAACCCTTCGAGAGTCGCACACTTTTGGTCCCTCCATCTTGCTGGTTACGACAGAGGCTTTCAAAGGAGAGGTATGTATAGTTGGGTTTGGGGCTGAGAATTAGACTGGAATGAGAGATGACGGCCACACCACCACCTCGACCTGTGCTCCAGGCACTCTGAAAATTCATGTGACTTGATCATTTTCCCGAAGCCATGTTTCAGTTAGGTCTAGCAGATCAATATTAAGGTCGCCAATTAGTTCATTTATTAAAAGGGATTTGGAGGAAAGAGACCTGATGTTCAGCAGTCCACATTTTACACACTTATCATTTTGTTTATTTGCGGCACATTTATTTATTTTTATTAAGTTATGAGATCTGACAGCTCCTTGTCAGAGTTTAGGGGTGTTTTATTTGTGCTTTTTGTACGTGGGGCAGACACAGTCTCTGTCTGTTTGGAGCTGTTCTCGCTGACTGAGCTGTGCTTCACTGGTCTAAATTGCTCCGTAACGTCACTATAACTGTGCTTCCCTGAGCTATTCTGCGTGCTAGTCTTACCTGGTCAATCTACACTAGCAATCATATTCTGAGCTAACAGGGCAGAGCCAGCCTGCGTGGGATGGATGCCGTCTCTACGTATAAGCCTAGGCTTCCCCTCAAATGCCCTCCAATTATCTATGAAGGGCACCAATTGGTCAACAACTGGTTGGCTGCTGAAAAGCGGCTGTACATTTCACAATTGGTGTAGGTTGGGAGGGGTCAGAGAAGTACATGGACTCCGACATCGACTTAGCCAATTCACAGACTGGCGCTATCTGTAACTTAACCACCTCTGACTGACAGCGCCGAGTATCGTGTATAACGATCTGGCGGTACCTATTCTTACTTTTCTTTAAGAGCCTAAGATTCCCCTCTATGTCACCCAGTCTGGCTCCAGGATAACACCGCGCGGAAGCTGCAGGCAGTTCCACGTCCCTGACTATGGAGCTCCCTATGACTAGAGTGTCCTGGGTCCAGCTCAGGGGAGCAAACCTGTTCTGGATGGGAAGCTCTCTACTCTCAACCCTTTGTCCCTGGTTTGTCCTAGTCCTACGCTTTCTTCTAACTGTTACAAACCTGTCCTGGTCTGATCCTGGCTGCACGGGTTGCGCTGGGGGCTAGTCTCACTAGCTACGCTAAAGCTACTGCGGTCCGCAGTCCCTACTGCTGCTACTTGACTGTAACTCGGGGTCAGAGCCTCCAATGAGTGGATCCACATTTCTAACACTGAAACTCTGGCCTGCAGGACTGCCACTACACTATACTTAACACAGCTGTCCCTATCATTGTCAAATAAGTCAGGGTCATCACTCCACATATGGCAACCTGGGCAGGGAAGAGTGAGAGAAGCGGAGAGGACGAAGGTTTAGCCATGATGCTAGTCGGCTAGGCTAGTTCAGGCTGAACCGAGAGATAGAGTGGCGTAATCCATGAAGTATGGAGCAATAGATGGTGAATAAAACTTTGGTGGTTTAAGTATTCAGGCACTAGTGTAGATGTTAAAAACTGCTTTTAAAACTGTAAGGATTCATGGATTAAGAATTTCAGTTTGTGGTCATCTGGGACATCAGTACCCCACAGTGGATCATGGGGTGCCATTTCAGGTACACTCAAGGTGCGTTTAGCTCTAGGTGCCGCATGAGGGAAAGCTGATACGATATGGGAATGGTCAGCGGGAATTACTGCAGCACAACGGCACCCTTGTGGAAGGCAGTCATACATACGGTAGGCACACAAAAACATATAACCTTCTGAAAGGACAGTGCCTAATACATCAGGGATAGCATAATAGGGTGCACAAAAGCTCCCGGGAGCTGCTTGAGAGATGTTTAACTTGAAGGAGCCGAGCAAATAGGTGCAAGGACTGTATACCACAGTATACAACAAATCAGGGGCAATTTGCCTACATAAACTGGTTTGCGGGTGACATTAGCAGCGATAAGTTGCTCTTCGGACCGAATTTGGATATAACACACAAATTTAGAACCAGTCCGAATGTGAACTGGACCAAAAATAGGTTCATGACCGGGATTAAGAGCTGACCTGATAGTGGGCACAGAACAACTCACAACTGGGTACTGAGGTTCAGGGGGTTCAACCCATAACATAGACCAAATAGCTCTACCTAGTGTTTTTGGAGAGAGCCGTGACACCACAGTTTCTGGCATGATCAGAGAGATGTTTGGCACCGGCAGGGGTAACACATGAGGATTAGCAGCTGCAAAAGGGAGGTGTGTACAAACATAGCATTCAGACCGATTGTGACTGTCTGCCAGATACTTTGCGTATTGGTACCAGTAATTTAGAGAATATGGGGTAGATTGATTGTACGACTTCATCAAAGCTTCTAACCAGGCAGTATCATCCCCTGGCAGATTGCGTTTATTGCGAGTGGATACAGAGTGGAAGAGACCCGGGGCATATATGAGCCATAGGATTAACATCGTCAACACCACAGAAAACACAAATACATACCCTAGTACTGTGAGGGGGCTTGCAGCAGTCCATTTAAAACGTTTCAAACATTTAACTCTTGAAACTCCCCCCCCCCCCCCGAAAGAGGGAGAAGCAGGAGTAGACTCAGGAGGAGTGTAAAAGCAAAACAAAACCCTTGGATGTACGATGGGAGTGAGTCAGTTCCAGTTACCACAAGGCCTAAGCACACTGTCAGTAGGTTCAGGGGTGCGGAGTTGTTCCCGTGCACCAGGAGGTCTCCCTCGTGGCTTGCGTTCGCTGGGGCCCGCCAAAGGGCCTGGTCCGGTCTCAGTGGTGGGGGCAGCGTTTGAGTCTACGCCTTGTAGCTTGGGAACGGAGGAGGGAGCAGCGTCCAAGCTTACCCCTCGTGTAGAAACAGAGGTGGGGGTTTAAGCGTACCCCCTGTTGGTCGGGAGCGGTGGTACAGTCCTCACCAGGGTCACACAACGGTTCCTCGAGTGGAGGAGGCACAACCCGGCAGTGGAATGCCTGAATCCAGGTGCCTTGCTGTGCGACTTTCACTGCCGTGTCAGTGATGAGGAGAACCAAGTAAGGTCCCACCCAGCGTTGCGAGTGCCAGTGTTTGCGTCTGGCTTCCTTGACCAGGACAGAGTCTCCCACTTGGATATTATGCAGTACAGCCTCAGCTGCCTTCAGCAGGGCAGCTTTAACCTGCACAAAAATAAAATACAAAAGTGCCTGCAGTTCTTTAAAATATGCCAAAACATTGTCACCGCACAAGGAGCTGTGTGGAAGTTCCCTTGGAGGTGGGCCCAGACCAGGATTTGGGGGTCTCGCAAACAGTACTATGAGGCAAATAAGTATTTCAACACCCTGTGATTTTGCAAGTTCTCCCACTTAGAAATCATGGAGGGGTCTGAAATTTTCATCTTAGGTGCATGTCCACTGAGAGAGACATAATAAAAAAAATATATCTGGAAATCACATTGTATGATTTTTAAATAATTTATTTGTATGTTACGGCTGCAAATAAGTATTTGAACACATGAGAAAATCAATGTTAATATTTGGTACAGTAGCCCTTGTTTGCAATTACAGAGGTCAAACGTTTCCTATTAGTGTCCTAGTTTTTCACCACGTTTGCACACACTGCAGGAGGGATTCTGGCCCACTCCTCCACACAGATCTACTCTAGATCAGTCAGGTTTCTGGGCTTTGAGCTCCCTCCAAAGGCTTTCTATTGGGATTAGGTCTGGAGACTGGCTAGGCCACTCCAGAACCTTGATATGCTTCTTACGGAGCCACTCCTTGGTTATTCTGGCTGTGTGCTTCGGGTCATTGTCATGTTGGAAGACCCAGCCACAACCCATCTTCAATGCTCTAACTGAGGGAAGGAGGTTGTTCCCCAAAATCTCGCAATACATGGCCCCGGTCATCCTGTCAGCCGAGGGGCGAGTGGGGTGTTAGGAAAGAATTAATACTCCATTATACTATTTTTAATTTTATTCAGCAATGCCACCTAGAGTTAAGGAGTCTAGGGCTCCGTTCTAAATTTCCGGCAGGTCACAGGGGTGAGCAATGAGTTAAAACCACAATATAATTTTATAACCATTTATTCAGACAAGGATTAAAGACCATAAAATGTTTCTATAAAATGTCCGCAGGGAAAAGTTGAATTTCTGGAAGAGCACAACAATGTTTCTATAAAAATGTCCACAGGGAAAAGTTGAATTTCTGGAAGAGCACAACAATGTTTCTATAAAAATGTCCACGGGGGACGGGTCAAACCGCTATGACCCAGGCGCCCACGACAGCAGCGGGGTCCCCCTCTTACTCCTGGGCCTCCAGGCTACACCACCACGTGGACCCTGCGGGGAGGACACAGACCAGCACCAGTAGCGTGTACTAATGATCTACTTTCACCAGCTCAACCCAGGCATCACCGACTCACCGCGCTGGACGGCAACAAGCCGTCCAGTGTTAGTTGTGCACGCCGTAGTAGTATCGCCGCGATGCCCTGTGTTACGCTCCTGGCTCCTCCAGGCCGGAACCGCCGGTTGCTCCTACGGGGAAGGGACAGGACAACTGCCAGTGGGGGGTACAGTAGGCTCACTACAAACCCACCCCACATGTGGCCGACTCACCGAGCTGGACGGCTTTTGAGAGCCGTCCAGTACTAGTATTCGCCGTAGGTCAGCCTGTCCTCCGGTCCCCCACCTCCTCTGGCCGCCACACTGCATCACTCCAGTTCTGCGCTCAGGGCTCCTCCAGATTGCCACGATGCCGTCTCCACAGAGCGCAGCTTCAATCCCACGACTCGCGCTGTGCCCAGGCCGTCCTCGTCTGCGTTTCAGCGTTGCGTCTCGTCCCCCGTACGTATTTCCTTTCCCCTGTTGCACCTGTTTCTTTGTCTGGCGTCTCCTGTGTTCCCCTCTGTCATCTCCTGCCAGTGCATTTATCGGACCCCCCTTAACAGCCCACACCTGCTGTTAACAGGCACCGGTCAATGTCCTTCTGTGATTGGCCAAAAGGGTGGGGCCACGCCCCGAAAGTTATCCAATAAAACAATCTAAAATCACAACATGCAACAATAAAAACATGCAAATCACAAAAAATACCAAACATAAAACAGAGGCCAATATCCCCACAATCCTCTCCTTAATACAGTGCAGTCAAACAAACACCATGTGCAGAAAAACACCCCCAAAGCAAGATGCTACCACCTCCATGCTTCACAGTAGTGATGGTTCTTTGGATGGTAATCATCAGTCTTCTTCCTCCAAACACGGTGAGTGGAATTAAGACCAAAAAGTTGTATTTTGGTCTCATCTGACCACATGACTTTCTCCCGTGACTCCTCTGGATCATCCAAATGGTCACTGGCAAACTTAAGACAGGCCTGGACATGTGCTGGTTTAAGCAGGAGAACCTTCCCTGCCATGCATGATTTTAACCATGATGTCTTAGCTGGGTGGTCCCAGCTCTTTTCAGGTCATTGACCAGGTCCTCCCGTGTAGTTCTGGGTTGATTCCTCACCTTTCTTAGGATCATTAAGACCCCACGAGGTGAGATCTTGCATGGAGCCCCAGACAGAGGAAGAATGACAGTCATGTTTAGCTTCTTCCATTTGCTAATAATTGCTCCAACAGTGGATCTTTTTTTCACCAAGCTGCTTGGTAATTGCCCCGTAGCCCTTTCCAGCCTTGTGGAGGTCTACAATTTTGTCTCTTGTGCATTTTGATAGTTCTTTGGTCTTGGCCATGTTAGTAGTTGGAGTCTTACTGATTGTATGGGGTGGACAGGTGTCTTTATGCAGCTAACAGGTGCTTCTAATTTAGGATAATAAGTGGAGTGGAGGTGGACTTTTTAAAGGTGGACTAACAGGTCTTTGAGGGTCAGAATTCTAGCTGATAGACAGGTGTTCAAATACTTATTTGCAGCAGTAATATACAAATAAATTATTTAAAAAATCATACAATGTGATTTCCAGATTTGCATTTAGATTGTGTCTCTCACAGTGGACATGCACCTAAGATGAAAATTTCAGACCCCTCCATGATTTCTAAGTGGGAGAACTTGCAAAAATACAGGGTGTTCAAATATTTATTTGCCTCACTGTATTTCAAATGGACTCATGTTACAGCGGGATCTCACCCTCATTCACATATATAAGAGAGCAAGAGGGAGAGCTTTAACCCATGAAAGTCCTGTGTCTACCATACCTGCAGATTCAGGGTGATAAGAAATGTGTTTGCGGAGATCAATACCAAAAAATCGGCCCACCTCCTCAACTATCCTGGCCACAAAATGCTTCCCATTATAACTTGATATTTTTTCAGGAATGCCCCACCGTGGCACAATCTCAGTTATGAGTGCTTTAACCATGGCATGACTCGAAGCATGTTTACATGGGAACGCCTCGACATGTCGTGACCAGGCATCAAACTAAAACCAAACAAAATCTCTTACCTTTGCACGGTCTTATTTCAATGAAATTCATTTGGATGTGTCCAAACGGTCGGTCCAGTGGCGGATGTGCCGCCTGTGGGATTGGTTTGGTCCTACCTGGATTGTGTGCCAAACAAATAGCACACGACCGACAGAACCTCTGTGCATAAGCACAGAAGCCCTTTGTGAACCAATTTTGTGTGACCAGATCAACCATTGCCCCCTTTGAGGCGTGGTCATGACCATGAAAAAGTATGGCCATATGCCTGAAGAAGTGTTTGGGTAGGCAGGGCTTGTTGTCAGGGCCAATCAGATGCCCTCTCGCTTCACAACCCCATGTTTAGACCACAGTTGATTTCAGAGGATGTTGTGAAGCTCTGCATAGCTGATAAGCATGACGGACAACATTAGTGGGTGAAGAAGCAAGACACATAGAGTGTGTTGTCTCAGATGGATAGGACACAGCCTTCGCAGCTGCTTCTGCTCGCCTTTTACCTAAAGATTGGACTTAGTGTGAGTGTGACATCTGCAAATAGCCATCTCCGATGGCAATAGAATTGCCTCCAAGAGGTCAGCAACCTGGGAAGCATTCAAAATAGGTTTACCATCAGATTTTTAAAAATTTGCGGTGTCTCCACAGACTCGCTCAGTCATGACACATGCCAAAAGCATAACGTGAGTCAGTATATATGGTCACAGATTGTCCAGCTGCAAGTTCACAAGCTTTACTTGCCACCAATTCCGCAGTTTGTGCATCAAATGGGAGGGTAGGGGTCCTGAAACCACTGTGTCATGGTCAAAACACACCGCAAATCCCACCCTATTTCTGCTGGTGTTTGCGTCACGGGATGCAGACCCATCTACATAGAAAATCAAATCAGGGTTAGTTAAAGGCACTTCCCACAGATCAAAGCGAGAAGCCATCCCCTTAGTAGCTCAGTTGGTAGAGTGTTTGTCCACTGATCCGAAGGTTGGTGGTTCAAATCCCGCTCTCGACATAAACACATCATTGGTTGAGCGGTCAGATCCATAGGTTGGCGGTGCGATTCTAGCTCACACAGATGAATGCTGTCGTTGTGTCCTTGGGCAAGACACTTGACCCACCTCGCCCTCAGTGTCTGCGTGTCTGCGTACACTGGTGTGTGAATGGGTGAGTGGTTCCTTGTTGTAAAGCACTTTGAGCACCTTGAAGGTGGAAAAGCGCTATAGAAAAATGTGACCATTTACCATTCCCTTCAATGGGCAGCAGAGTTGCGGGGTACAGTTGAGTACACCTTTTAACTTTGACATTTGGCAACTCCAAGAGAATAGTATTGTACCTGAACCAGCGAGCAGTGGAGAAGTGAGAAGTTTTCTGTTCAAGCAAGATCAGAGAAACAGCATATGGTACTAACAGAATGAGGTCAGAGTAGCCCACGAGGTCACGTGATGCTAAAACTGAGTTTTCAGCTGCGACAACAGCACGTAAACACCGGGGCAGACCAGCAGCAACAGGGTCAAGCTTAGCAGAAAAGTAAGCAACATGCCCTCATGCATCTGAAAGAGAACAGAAACCATACATCCATCACGTTCATCCACTGAGTAAAAGGTCGAGTTGGGTTGGGTAGACCCAGAGTGGGAGGTGTCTGTAAAGCGAGTTTCAAATCACAGAAAGATTTTTCTGCGGCCTCAGTCCAAGTAATTTTGTCACACGTGCATAGACTTTTACTATGAATGAATGCACTCAGAGGAGTCTCTAGAACTGAATAATTAGGAATGAACTGTAGACAGTAAGAACAAATACCTAGAAATGACATGAGCTGTTTTTTAGTTTGAGGCTTTGGAATGTTTTGAATGGCTGCAGCCCATTTGGTAGGAATACTTTTGCCTTTTTCAGAAATCACATGAGCCAGAAAGGTGACTTCCTCTTTAACAAATTGCAATTTGGAAAGGCTAGCCTTGTGGCCATCAGCATGCAGATGTTTCAGAAGTGACACTGTGGCACATTTACATTGTCATGATGTCATGATGTCATCAACATATTGCAATAGACATGTGCCTTGGGTCAACTTAATTGGAGCTAATGAATCGCGCAGCACTGCATTATACCACGTAGGAGCATGAATGAAACCCTGAGACATCCTAGTAAATTCTCATCATATACAAAAGAGAACCTTTTTGAGAGTCCTTGTGCACTGGGACTGAGAAAAAAAAAAAAAAAAAAAAAACATTTCCCAAATCAACAACGGAAAAAATCTTTGCTTCAGGTGGAATCTGTAATAAAATTGTATATGGGTTTGTAACCACCCCAGCAACCGGCTCAACTGCTTCATTAACAATTTTCAAATCTACAGTGAAGCGCCATTTTTGAGGTTCACCAGGCTCACATTGTTTTTTGACTGAAAAAATGGGCTTTGAACGCCACCACATTCATTTGGGACAATAACGCCTGCTTTGCACAAATCATTGAACACAGTAGCTATACCTGCCCTAGCCTCGGGACGAAAGGGGTATTGTGGCCTACAGGGCATTGTGGCCTACATTAGATCTGGGCGGGATTACCACTGGCTGACAACTGCGTATGAGGCCTACATCTGTGGGGCCTTTCACTCAGAGATCTGCTGGAATACCCCTCACTTCTGTTATAGCTTCTGCCTCAGCTTGGAACAGAAATCAGCCTGTCTCAGCACTGTTATCAGGGAACACACAAACACACCGGGATGCCTGGAGGGAGGAGGGATAGCACATCTTCCAGGCCTGAGCAGAGTGAGAGAATGAAACAGTGACGTCACTGGTGTGTGCCCAATCATTAGCAGCTAAGCATTGCTCAACAAACAACCCCACCCCAGCCCATTCAACTTCTTTTGGTTTAGATAACGCTATATAGGGGTGAGTGTCTGAAAATAGAACAAAAGGGGACATCAACAAAACACTGTACCTCTCCCGCGTCCCTCAACTCTGTGCTCTCTGTTGGGCATACCCTGTCAATTGCCAAATCAAGTAAGTCATTTGAGGGAATTGGGGACAATGTCCAGTGAAAATCATAACTGGGAGTTTGACTTTCCATGTGAACCCCAGTGCAATTTGATTGAGTCAAAGCCAAACCTTTTGTGGTTACAACTTGCAGACCCTTGGGTGTCGAAACTGGACAAAGGCTCAATTTGCACATCAAATCGTGTCCAAGTAAATTCACGGGACATAGTGGAGAATAGAGAAAGGAGTGCCTAAATAAATTGCCCTCAGAGTCAGAACAATGCAAAGGAGAAGTGAAACGTTCTCTTGTTGTGTTACCAGATGCCGCTTGAGAAAATGTAAACCAACCACTCATTTGAGGCACACGGGAGAGAGCTGAAGTTCCTACTACGGAATGCGTAGCCCCAGAGTCCAATAGAAATTTTATTTGATCACCATTAACAATTAAAGTGTACTCAGAAAATTAATAATTAATATTATTATTAAAAATGAATAAATGCCAATTGTCTCCCATGCCCCAAATGAAGTGCTCTCGTGTGTGTTGTCTGATGCATGTTACCATCTCGCGGTGGGTGTGGTGGAGCAGCCATTTCTCCGGTGCAGTCAAACCCATCCATCGCCTATGCGCCGCCTAGTCAATCTGAAGATCTGCATTGGTCATCACGTGGTGCCTTGTTGGAGCGGCCACTCGCATTGTGACATTGTGTGTCAGTAGGCACTTCTGACTGTGGCCCCTCCAGGCAGTCACGAGCAAAATGTCCAATTTGGCCACAGATATAACAGACATCTTGACCGTAGCAGGTTTGATGTCTGTGTCCATCTCTGTTGTTGAACCCAGGTCTCCCACGGCCTCGTCCATGTCGGGGAAAGAATTGACGTTGTCCCTGGGCCTGTGAGAATAGTGTCACTGTGGCATTGAAGCCCTCTTTTGGCACGTTTGGCACGTAGCTTCTCTTGGTAGGTAAGGTAAGCGTGGCGAGAATGCTTACGCCACACATCCAAGTCTGGTTCCTCAAGTCCACCCACATAAGTTTTGTCTATCGCAGCAGCAATCTCTGGGATCAGGCCTCTACGAATGGCATGGCACATATGAATATTAAATTCTCGCTTTTGAAAAGGGTCAATGTCAGAGAAGCCACTGTTAACAGTAAAAGTGTCAATCATGCGGTGTATGAATTGGTCAGTGCCCTCATTTGGTTTCTTTTTGCACGCTGTCACAGCAGACATGTAGATTTTGGCAGGGAAAGCAACCTCAATGGCTTTACACAAACCCTCCATGGCCTGGATGTAATTTTCAAAGAAGCACTGTTCAGAGGCATGAATGCCTTAGTCTGGGAAATGGCCTCTGATTTTAGCTATATCGCTTGCTTTCATCAGATTTGACAGTATCTTTCTGCATTCATGTCCAGATGGACGAGACTCCTGATAAAAGGCACGGAACTCAGTCACAAATCTGGTTCCATTCATTACAGGGTCAGGCAAGGTACGTACATTATTTTCCACCTCGTCCGTGCCCCAAGGTCGATACACAAACATGGGACCATCCGGACCGACAGCCTCCACCATAGGAAATGAGCTGGACATGCCAGTTGTTTTTGCGGTGCTGCGCAGAGCCCTTGGTGTCATCCTGACCACCCTAGGTTTAGCTTTAGGTGGTGGTGGGGGTGGCGCGTCTTCTTCCGACTCATCTTCTGATTTAGGCTGTTGGGCTCGGCTAACAGGTGGGGAAAGGTTGAGGTCAGGGTCGATGTGCACAGCAGAAAGGGTGCTCAAATTTGGATAGAGACGAGAACCAACAGCAGTAACTTGTTCTTTAACATTGTGTACTTTAGTGCGTGTGCTGGATCTAGTGTTGTTTGCAGGTGTACATGTTAAAGGATGAGTAGAAGGATTTCTGGGTGAATAAATTGGTGGACCGTCCGGCCCAGTCTTACTATCACACACATTTTTGTTATCCCATTTGAGACCTTCCCATTTACTCCCTTTCTCACATACATTCTTTATCTCAGTGTTGGCATGTGCTGCCTGTTTACAAATTTTCTTAAGCTCGCACATTTCTGCTTCATTCATCCACACACTGAGACATCTGTCACGTGGCCGCCGTAAGGCGAGTGGGGGGTTAGGAAAGGGTTAATACTCCATCATACTCTTTTTAATTTAATCCGACAACGCCACCTAGAGTTAAAGAGTCTAGGACTCTATTCTAATATTCCGGCAGGTCACAGGGGTGAGCAATGAGTTAAAACCAACAGTGTATTTCTATAACCATTTATTAAGACAAGGATAAAGAAAAAAGGGACATAAAATGTTTTATAAAATGTCCACAGGGAAAATTGGATTTCCGGAAGGCCACAACAACGTCCCTGTAAAATGTCCACCGGGGACGGGTCAAACGCTATGGCCCAGGCGCTCACGACAGCAGACGGGGTCCCCCTCGTACTCCTAGGCCCTCCAGGCTGCACCACCACGCGGACCCTGTGGGGGAGGACACAGACCGGCACCAGTAGACTGTACTAAGGATCTCTTTTCCCCAGCCCAACCCAGGCGTCACCGACTCACCGTGCTGGACGGCGATGAGCCTCTGGGCTCCTCCGGGCCGGGACCGTCGGTTGTTCCTACGGGGAAGGGACAGGACAACTGCCAGTGGGGGGTACAATAGGCCCGCTACAACCCACCCCACATGCGGCCGACTCACCGAGCTGGACGGCTTTTAAGAGCCGTCCAGTGTTAGTATTCGCCGTAGGTCAGCCTCGTCCTCCGGTCCCCCGCCTCCTCCAGGCCGGCACACTGCGTCACTCCAGTACTGCGCTCCGGCTCCTCCGGATCGCCCGATGCCGTCTCCACAGGGCCCGGCTTCAATCCCACGGCTTGCGCTGTGTCCAGGCCATCCTTATCTGCGCGTCAGCGCTGCGTCTTGTCCCCCGTACGTTTACCCTTTCCCCTGTTGCACCTGTTTCCTAGTCCAGCGTTTCCTAGTCCAGCGTCCCCCGTGTGCGTCTCCCGTGTGTCCGTCCTCTCCTCGTGTGCGTCTGTCTATTTATCGGCCCCCTCTAACAGCCCACACCTGTTGTTCATTTAGGAAGGCACCGGCATCAACGTCCTCCGCGATTGGCCCAAAAGGGTGGGGCCACGCCCCAAGAGCTGTTCAATAAAACAGTCTAAAAGTCACACCATGCGGGAAACATGCAGTAAAAAACATGCAATAAAAACACGCAACCCACACAAAACACTACACATAAAACAGCCCAACATCCCCACACCCCCCCATGCCAAATGGGTACCAGTCCCTGGACCAATTGCTCAGTCTCTATAACGAGCGGGGCACTGCCCTCTAGTGGTACGAATAGGTCGAGAAGGCGCTGGTTCAGGTACTACATCTACTACAGGGTAATAAAACATTAAGGGCAGTTCTTGAGTTTTAGTCTGAACTTGTCGCTGTTCTGTAGGCTGATTATTAGTAGAAGCAATGCAAGGCTTAAGGGCATTTCGATGCAATGTTCTCTCTTTACCACCCCTCTCAGGTCGCACACGATAAACCAGGCCGGAATCACCCACCAAATCCACAATTACATGGGGCTCTGGCTGCCACCAACTGTGCAGTTTACCCTGGTCTCGTCTGTTTCGGTCACGTACCCAAACCCGTTCACCAGGGAGGAGAGCATTAGCTTTAGCTTTTTGATCGTAATATTGCTTTTCATGTCCGGCTGCGCCCGTCATTTTAGTATGAGCTAAATTATATGCATGAGACAACTTTTTATGATGTTCCGCAACCCATCCCTGCAAGTCATGACGTGGCTGATTGTCCACAACCCCCAGATTAACGTCGATAGGAAGCCTGAGGTGGCGCCCAAACATCAGGTACGATGGAGCAAACCCAGTCGCACTGTGGACAACATTATTATAAGCATGTAATAATTCAGGGAGATGCTCTGGCCACCTACTCTGTCTCTCCACCTCAAGAGTACGAAGCATATTTAGCAAGGTTTGATTCATTCTTTCAACACGGCCGTTACCCGCAGGATGGTAAGGAGTAGTACGGCTTTTTGAGATACCATACATACTACACAACTGTTTCATGAGTTCAGATTCGAAATTTGGCCCCTGGTCTGAATGAAAGCGGGACGGACAACCAAACGGTTGGATTATCTTAGACCAAATCGCACGAACCGTGGTTTTTGCACTTTGATCGCGAGTAGGGATGGCCCAAGAGTACCGCGTGAACATATCAGTCATAACCAAAATGTACTGATAAACATCGTTTGGTCGGCGCAGGGAAAGAAAATCTACAGCAATCACCTCAAGTGGGTACGATACCTCTATTGGTCTAAGAGGGGCCCTTGGTTCAGTCCTATCTTTCTGTAGGCTACACACCACACAGCCCGATTGAAACCCATGCACCTCCCTGTCCATGCTTGACCAGAAGAAATGGCGCCTCATGTGAGCAAGGGTCCGCTCCACACCAGCATGGGCTGTAGCTTCATGGCACTTCCTCCACACCTCCTGGCGACTGGAATCTGGGCAAACAATCTGGAAACGAGGCTCACATGCATGGGAATCAAACACTTTCCTACAGAGGATGCCCTTATACAAACAAAGTCTTCTTCTCTGCTGTAGCAGCCGATTAACCACTCCCGGAAGGGCCTCCCTCTCCTCCCTAGTTGGGGCAATATTATCCTCCACGTACCTCCGTACCAGATTAATGTGTGGGTCCATCCCTTGAAGGACTCTCCAGTCTTTGTCCAGCGCCGGTGAGGCAGAGGTCTCGGCTGCCGGAACATCCGCTGCCCCAGTACTGGTCACCGCAGCAACATTAGTCGGGGCACTGTTCTGAGTAGCAGCTGTAGGGAATCTGGAAAGAGTGTCTGCATTCACATTCTCACGCCCTGCTCGGTATTTCACATCAAAGTCGAATGATGCCATTTGGGCCACCCATCTCTGCTCTACGGCCCCAAGGTTAGCAGTCTGTAGGTGGGCAACGGGGTTATTATCAGTAAATACTGTAAATTTGGCCCCAGTTAAGTAGTCCTTAAATTTTTCAGTAATTGCCCACTTGAGCGCTAATAACTCCAGTTTAAATGAACTGTAATTCGAATCATTTTTCTCTGCAGGGTGTAAACTGCGACTCGCGTAAGCAATTACACGCTCTTTCCCATCATGATTTTGTGCCAAAACTGCCCCGAGCCCACTGTGGCTTGCATCAGTGTACAGGATGAAAGGCCTTGTATAGTCCGCATAGGCAAGGATTGGGGCCTGGGTTAAAGCGTCTTTCAGTCTGTCAAAAGAAACTTGGCACTCGGCTGTCCAATCAACTGTCCTCGGGCTCGACTTTTTGTTGTTAGGGATGCCAATCAACAAAGAGTTGAGTGGTCGAGCAATTTTAGCAAACCCCTGAATGAACCTTCTATAGTAGCCTGCCAGGCCCAAGAATGCTCTCACCTCACGCACAGACTTTGGAACAGGCCACTCGGTCACTGCAGTTACCTTCTCGGGGTCAGGCATCACACCTAACTGGTTGACTACATGACCTAAAAACTTTACCTCTCGTTGGAGGAGTCTACATTTGTCCGGCCGCAACTTCAGTCCATGCTTCCAAAGCCGTTCAAACACTTCTTCCAAGTGCTGCAGGTGGGTATCAAAGTCAGGTGAGTACACAATTATATCATCCAGGTATACAAGCAAGGATTCTGTAATCTGACCACTAAGACATTGCTGCATTAGTCTCTGAAATGTGGCGGGCGCATTGCAGAGGCCAAATGGCATGCGTTGGAATTCAAATAAACCCACGGGTGTGGTAAAGGCCGTCTTCTCCCTATCCCTAGGGTCGACTTCTACCTGCCAATACCCGCTGGAGAGATCCAATGTAGAAAACCACTCTGCCTTTGAGAGGGAGGTGAGCGTTTCTTCGATCCTGGGAAGAGGGAAAGCATCCTTATGAGTGACACTGTTCAATTTCCTATAATCAACACAAAACCTCCAATTCCCATCTTTTTTCTTGACCATAACAATAGGTGCAGCCCAGGGGCTGGAACTCTCAGTTATTACACCCCTCTCTAACATGTCTGCTAATAACGACCTCATCTCGCGATACATGAGGGGTGGCAATGGTCTAAATCGCTCTCTAATAGGATCCGAATCACCCGTTGGGATGTTGTGCTTAACTACGTCCGTCCTACCAAAGTCCTCTTCATGTTTTGAAAAAACCTTCTCCCACTTCTGCACGAGGGCAGTCAATTTAGCAGCTTGTTCTTGGTTCAATTCCATTCCGTTAACTAGACTCTGCATGTCGAAGTTTTTACTACTCTCAGACCCTTCCGCCATCTCTACTAACCCAACCTCTATCTCGCCATCATCGTTGGAGGTCAGGTCGACATCACAGCCACCATGGACATCTGCGTCGTCTACTTGATACAGGCGGCCAATCTTTTGGTAACGTCCTAAAATGACGGGATGATTATTCAAATTTCTCAGTCGGACAGGGATCCTACCGTTGTGGACAACCGCGAGCGTCCGAGCCACAGAGACTGCATTCGGCTCGTCCAGGGCCTCAACCAGGCCACAGTAGTCCCTCCCCGCTGGTCCGGCTCGAGTCCGTCCCCAAACCATTATCTCACTCCGGGCAGGGATCCTGACTCCCCGTCGCTGGGACGGCCACACGTACCCTCTAAACCCATCTTCCGTAGTAACAGCCATTCCTTGGCACAGGGTGAAGGCCGCCCGCCATGCCTGCTGGGACCTAGGGCTTTGGCAAGAAAAAGACACGGGCCCTTCGGGGTTATGAAACACAGCATCCCAACACGGCCTAATTACGTTCATGCCAATAATAAAAACATTGGTAGAGCATTCATCAGTCACCACAAAAACACCTCTCTGGTTAACTTCAACACCCTCAATTTTAAAGTCCAACACAGCATACCCTATGCAGGGGATTTTGAGACCATTAGCGGCCTTCAGCTTAACATAGGAGGGCACGTTTTTAACACTATACTCCGAGAAATACTTTATGAACAAACGCTGTTGCATTAGTGTCACTTGCGAACCAGTGTCCAAGAGTCCCGCCATGTTAACGCCACCTACTGTCACATCCACGTAGGGGCAATCTCCCACTAAAGCTGTGGCCCTTTGGTCCTTCGGACCAAACCCCACTGCATGGGCCTCAACAGCAGGGTTGCTTAGTTTAAAGCCGGCTGGTTCCCAGGATGCACTCTACAAAACCGGGCAAAATGACCTGGCTGGTTACACTTTCTGCAGATCGGCCTACCATCTTCATCCCAACGGTCACTGGGGTATGGCTGCCGGTGTCTTCCTTCGGGCCGAGGCTGGGGGGCGCTGTTGCGGCACATGGACATAGGCGCAGGGCTGTCCGACCTCAGTTCTTTCACGAGCTCCCGAGCAAAGTCCTTCATCTGGCCCCTCAATTCCTCCACAATCTCCCTCTTTAGGTCCTGTTTCCACGCATCAGCCTGTTGGTGAGATCTAAAATGGTTAGGCTCTCTTACCGCTGCACAAGTCGCTTCGGGCCATCTTGGGCTCTGGGTTTCTTCCTCTAGTAGAAGGGCCTCCTGTTGTAGGGCCCTGAAGGTTGTGTCCGGGTCCAATCGAACAACCCGCTTAAGGGCCCTCTGTAAGGCGCCATCCTCCAGGCCAAGCATAAACTGATCTCTCAGGTGGGAGTCTGTGGGTGCTCCTTCCGCGTCGTGTTGCTCTAACCTGCGGTACAGTTCTCTCAAGCGCAGCACATAAGCTTGGACGGACTCAGCCGGCTTCTGTACACAACCAAAGAATTGTGACCTCAAAACAGACACAGGAATTTTTTTAACATAAAGCTCATCTAGTGCAGTGAATACTTTTACAGCCCTATCGCGCTCATCCTCAGCCAGCACATTAATTTGCCTCCTAGGTGGCCCAGACAATGCACCAATTAAAATTCTTACTTTTTGAGGTTCCGTCAAGTTATTAGCATCTAAAAAGCCTTGCATTTGCTCCTTCCAGTCCACATATTTTAAATTACCATCATGGCCTTCAAATTTAGGCAGCCACGGGGCCCCAGGATAAATAGGCATCATCATTTTGAGAAAAGAAAAAAAAATTAAAAGTGGGTTTACAGCACTAAAACAATCTTTGGTTTAAAACACTCCTCACAATCCTGTGATCCTGCCGACAACGCCAGAAAACTGTCACGTGGCCGCCGTAAGGCGAGTGGGGGGTTAGGAAAGGGTGAATACTCCATCATACTCTTTTTAATTTAATCCGACAACACCACCTAGAGTTAAAGAGTCTAGGACTCTATTCTAATATTCCGGCAGGTCACAGGGGTGAGCAATGAGTTAAAACCAACAGTGTATTTCTATAACCATCCAACCAACCATGAGGCCGTCCTCATCTGCGCGTCAGCGCTGCGTCTTGTCCCCCGTACGTTTACCCTTTCCCCTGTTGCACCTGTTTCCTAGTCCAGCGTTTCCTAGTCCAGCGTCTCCCGTGTGCGTCTCCCGTGTGTCCGTCCTCTCCTCGTGTGCGTCTGTCTATTTATCGGCCCCCTCTAACAGCCCACACCTGTTGTTCATTTAGGAAGGCACCGGCATCAACGTCCTCCGCGATTGGCCCAAAAGGGTGGGGCCACGCCCCAAGAGCTGTTCAATAAAACAGTCTAAAAGTCACACCATGCGGGAAACATGCAGTAAAAAACATGCAATAAAAACACGCAACCCACACAAAACACTAAACATAAAACAGCCCAACATCCCCACACATCTCCTGATCATTTATCATTCGCAATTTTGCAGTAGGAGCTCTCTTAGCCTGTATTAGTTTCTCTCTTTCCTTTCGAGACTTGCTTTAAGCTTGTTCCGTTGATTTAAGCTAAAAGACCCACTCTCAGGAAACCCATATTCCTTTGTCCAAATATGCAAATCAAGACAACCTTGACCATACTTGTTGCGCATGGCTGCAGTGACTGCAGACTCTGGGATCCTCTAAGCCTTGCTCCCGGCTTAGAGGATCTGGTTCTGTCACATTTTCTCTAAAATGGTCAGCATGCTGAATACCAACCTCTACGCATCTGTAGGGTGAATTTTTTACTAGACATTATTTTCGTCTCCTCTCCGTATTCATAAAAACCCACGTTACTGCGACAATTTCAGTCCAGAACGCACAATTTTGGAATACAGTAGGCTTTGCTCCACCGTCCTATTGACAAGTCCTCATTCATGCGAGGTGCATCAATGACTAAATTTATTAGAATAAATGTTGTTCGACATCTTCTACCTTCAGAATGACAGAATTGAACTGATGAGGTGAGCCTTCAATTCCAGCCAGCGCGCTCACAACAGCAGCTAGATACCAGAGTGGAGATCACACCAGGACACAGCAAGTAGTGGCAAGGTTTCAGTTTAAAGTATTCAGTATTAGTGTTTCAGTATTTTCGTTTCCCCCCTTTTTTCTCTCTCTGTTTATTTTTTATTTTTTTTTCTAAGCGAGGCAGCCCTCTTAAAACAAGACAACTCACCACAGCGTTTAGTAGATCAGGTTCGAGACCTTAGCGCCGGCATTTTCCAGCAAGAGCAATGCAGCCCTCTCACTCAAAGGCAGAGATAAGGCTATATGCATACAGCTTCCAGGGACATAGAGAGCACTTGTGCATAAATAGTCCAGGCTCTAACTTTGTTATGGCATACTTTTGTAGAAATCCACAGCCTGGGCCAGTGACCCTAAACCAGGAGATGTAGAGGTAAGATAAGATAAGATAAGATATGCCTTTATTTGTCCCACAGTGGGGAAATTCCAGTATTGCACCGCACAGTTAAAGAACAGAAGGAAAATGGTACATGCAGAAGGGAAATGGTACATGCAATAAAACAAGATAATAGATAAATTGCTTAAAATAATTAAAAAAATAGACTTAAAAATAAACTAAAAATAGACTCTAATATAACATATCCGTAAAGTGACTTGAGTATTGCACATAGGTATGGTTGAATGACACATGTTCAGTGTTAACAGTGTTCATTGTACAGTCTGACAGCAGCAGGAAGGAAAGATCTGCGAAACCTCTCCTTCACACAGCGAGGGTGAATCAGTCTGTCACTGAAGCTGCTCTCCAGGGCAGACAAAGCATCCTGCAGGGGGTGAGACTCATGGCCCAGCATAGAAATTACCTTAGCCAGGACCCTCCTGTCCCCCACCTTCTGCACTGAGTCCAGAGGACAGCCCAGGATGGAGCTGGACTTCTTAATGACCTTGTCCAGCTTCTTCTTCTCCCTCTCTATGATGCTGCTGTCCCAACAGACCACAACGTACAGAATGGCTGATGCCACCACAGAGTCACAGAAGGTCTTCAGGAGTGGCCCTTTCACTCCAAAAGACCCGAGTCTCCTCAGGAGATAGAGCCTGCTCTGGCCCTTCCTGTATAGTGCATCTGCATTGTGAGTCCAGTCCAATTTGTTGTTCAGATGAATACCCAGGTACTTGTATGTGTCAACTCTCTCAATGTCCCTTCCCTGGATGTTCACTGAGGGGGCAGTAGAATGGCGTCTGCGGAAGTCCACCACCATCTCCTTGGTCTTCTCTGCATTGATGATGAGGTGGTTCTGCTGACACCAGTCCACAAAGTCCTGTGTTAGTCCTCTACAGGGGATATTGTCAACTTTATGTACTTGTAAAATCACACTCAGTTATATTCGGTTTTCAACAATGTCCTCATTCTTTCAGGACCATTCCCAGCTATACTTGTTGGGAAATGGAGGAAACGTAAGGCACTAGCTCCACTTTGCAAACCAGCTGTTGTTCTGGATTTTGTTTTTGCCTGGAAAGTGAGAATTCCCCAAGAACATCAAGTGATGAAGCCGCTCTACTCCAGGCGGGTTTAGGGAAAAGAGTCATTCAACTTCAAGAGAGTGCAGACCACCCAGAGGTATGTACCTTTATAGCACAGTGCTTTGCATATGGCATGGCAAATCACCTTAGAGTTTTCAGCACATTTTTGGTTTAGTTTGATCATCTGAATCAAACATGTATCTAAACAGGGGCACAGGTCAAATGATTTGGACCAGTACTCATCAGTTCACACAGTTTTCAGGCTCTTTTCAGAACACAGCTGTAATTTACAAACATATATGATCAGTGAATGTTGAGGTTAAAAAACACAGTCATCAGATTTATAAACTTAAATTTGATGACTAAACTTTATAAAATGTGACCATCATCCAGAATATTCCCACACTTTTAAACGTGTAGTGTGAGGGAGTCACAGACCAGTAGGACTGGTATCATGGTTTGACAGTGACGTAAATGCTGTAAATATATGTGAAATATAACAAAAATCATTTAGGGAACAAAAAACTTCAAATCTGTGCTTTTTAGCAGTTAGTATCTGAAATGTGTCATACTCGCACCTCCGGCCAGTGTTATGATGGTTAGATAAATTTGTAAATCTGATCTAGACAAAACATTTTCCAGCTTTAGGAAACGTTTCAGTAAATGTGCCAAAGCAATTGATGAGAGGTCCAGTCCGACAAAATCAAGTGTAAGCAGACACACGGGAAATTGACTTAATCATTTGCAGTAAGTGAATTGTTTGCAGGTTAAACAATGACTCATGACATTTTCTGTTCTAATCAGAAAAATGTGCCAAAGCAACTGGGGAAAACTGTTAATATTTTGTAAAAAAATATAATTGAAATTTGCACATTGGATTTACAGTATTTTATTCAAATACCTATGCTGAAGAAAATTTTTGATAATTATGTCTTACTGCACTCAGCTGTAACCCCCATTCACATGCATCACACCCGGGTCTTCTCTGGTCATACTTAGTGCAGACAGCAAAATGCCAGACTATCATTTAACGAAGTGTTGCTGCATCATTTTAGCTGAATGAGAATGGAATGTAACCAGGAAATCAAGCTGGTAACAATGTACGAAGTGGTGATACTGCAGTTTTCTGTCTTTGTTCTCACAAGCCTTCCTTCATATTCCTTGTAATTTGCCCTGGAAATTGCCAGATCAAAAATGCAGGGAAGTCAGTTCTGGCTTTGTTCACACATGCCCCTGTTCTGGCAAAATGCAGGTAAATTCCTGGGTCAGGTGAATGTGCCCCGAATGTGAATGGGGCTTATGTCTTTAGTTTACAAAGTGTGCCTAGAAAAAGTAAAACTAATTAATTTTCTCATTAGGAATCCTGCCCTATCTGTACTTGTCTGTACCCTGTGAGTGAATGCCACAGCACGCAAGCTTGTGTGGGGAAAAGTAAAATTATAGTGTGTCATATTATTATATAACTTAGGGTGTCAATACAGCTTGTTTGTTTTTTTTCTGTATAGCCTTCCTGCAGCAAACATGTCTGAGCCAGAGGAAGGTTTTCCCTGGAACACCGAGGCGTCTCCAAGTACAGCAGCTACTGCTGATGGTATTGTTCAATTGGTTTCTTCTGAATAACTAAAATTGCACTATTATATTAGGCTTGTGCACCTAACCTCTTATATGATTTAATATCTAACAGATTGGAGGACCACAGCGGATTCATGCTGAGAATCCAACTATACAAAAGCAACTTGCTTGTGGAGAAAAAAATAAGTCTAAATCTTTCGGATCCTGAGGAACTACAGGGCACAATGATTCGTTTTTATAAAAGCAGTAAGACCAATTGGGCAGGCCTTCTAGTATGCAAATTTGGTGGTCATTTTTTTAATTTAAAGTGGCAGTAATTGACACAGGTGTTACAGGTTTGTGTTTACAGTAATATATACATAAATTTTTGCTTTTATTTAGGAGATATTGCTATGTACCGAACAAGCCTTTTTTTAGCATTGCCATGAAGAGAATACAACATGGATGCTAATACGTGACGGAGCGGTGGAAGAAATGTTTAATTTAATATTGTCAACATAAAGCTTTTGTTACTTGTAGACTTACTCACTGTGGGAAGTTGTAACCACAATATTTACTCAAGCAAGAGTACTGTTACACTATACCAGGGGTGGCGAACAAGTTAGGTACAAAGAGCTAAAATTTTCAACCATAAGACTCAAATAGCCACAGGACACACTGACCTGCCAAGACAGACACACACACACACAATTACAACCATATTATTTCCCTTAAAACACTCCTCTACTTACAAAACAACAGCAAGCATTGTACTTCTGTTCATTTCAAGATAAGTGTCCACCCTCAACACACACATCAAATGCAGCTTAGCCAGAGTAAACACAGCACCTACCCAGAGGTCAGACACCCCCCCACATACACACATAAACACACACACACAGGCATCTCTTTCTCTTTCTCTCTCTCTCTCTCTCTCTCTCTCACTCTGTCAAACACACACACACACATTTGCTCTTTATCTTCATCTCTGTCTCTTTCTGACACACACAACTACTGAACACACTTCAGAAACACATGTAGGGCCTGTATAATGTAAACTGATGGAATATTTTTTGTTTATTTTTAAAATTATTTTAAGCTATTTATATATTATCTTGTTTTATTGCATGTACCATTATCCTTCTGTTCTTTAACTGTGCGGTGCAATACTGGAATTTCCCCACTGTGGGACTAATAAAGGCATATCTTATCTTATTAAAATATTAACACAAGCATAAATCAGGTGTTATTTCCAAACTACATCACAGATTTTCTTACCTTGTTGGAGTGATGAGATGATAATCTCACTGGGATTTTTTATTATCTGGAGCCAAGGTTTCAAGGTTTTCAATTACATCCACAAAACACTCCTCCAAACACTCCTTCGTTGTGTCACAGTTTCTCCATGCTTGTTCAATTGCTGAAACATTTGAGACTGTCTTTTTACCTGGCTTTTCAAGGTGCTCAGTTTGTGCTTGCGTAGTTCAGAACCTTTGGGGAATTCCTTGTCCATATGAGCCTGGAGAGTGCTAAAATGAGGCTAAAGATTTGAAGCCTTGAAATGTGATATTGTAGTATTGCAGATTAAACAGAGTGATTTGCCATTCCGTTCAATAAAAAAGTAAGCATCTTCCCATTATTCCAGAAATGAGCTGTGTTCATCCTCATATTTTCGTTTAGTTTTGCATTTTGCCATTTTGACACGAGGGTAACAGTGTGCACGCACATGAAATGTTTACTTATTTTCCCGGCATTAGACGTAACCCGCGCAGATGACGAGCGGTCACGTGTCAGACGCAGCGTAAAAAAAGCTGATAAATCAGTTTTTATATATTGTTTATTATTTGTTTTAATAAGCCCTGGTGGATTTGAATGTGTTTTAAGAGAGAAAAAATAAGTGAAACATGAGACAATGCAAAGAGCCGCAGTATATAGAAAGTATTATACGAGGCAAAGAGCCGCATTCCTATTGGCAAAGAGCTGCATGCGGCTCGAGAGCCGCGTGTTCGCCACCCATGCACTATACAGTATATTACTCAAGTAAAAGTATGGGGTCAAACTATGGGGTCTAACAGTCAGAAAAGGCTATTTTATTGAAAAAGTTACTCAAATAAATGTTAATTCTAACAGTAAAGAAGCCTGATCTTGCGTGGGATAGATTGAAAGTATTATTTTAGGGACTTCTATTTGTGTGCTCCTCTCTTCTTAATGATGAGGAAAAATGAATCTTGTCTATATGCGGATGTATAAAAAGAAGTTTTGACATTGTGCAGCCCTGATTCTGTGTTCATTATTATGAGTGTTTAGAGTGTTTAGAGATTGGTTTAAGATAACATTTACTAATTATATTTGTCTATCTAATGATGCTATTTTAGTGGTGAAAATATTTCCTGAAATCTAATTTGTGTTAAATAACATTTAGCTTTTCTGTGTTTATGACTGCAAGACATGGAACTAGCACCTTATTGTTTGAGGGCCAAGTCGACCATCTGATTCCTTCAACATCTCAAGTGTTGTTGCAGAGTGACTTGTTTAAGGTGGCTGGGAGAATCATTGGTCATTCCTTTCTTCATGGTGGCTCCCCTCTATTTGGAATCAGCCCAGCAGTGCTGCATATATTGTTGGGAGTGAAGGGTATGTCAAGTAATAAAGCTTCTGAGTTGCATTACAAATACATATATCAAAAATATGGAATGCATATTGATTGAATAAAGTTTCTTAGGGGCATCATATATACATATATATATTTTGATACTGAAATCATATAGGTTTTGAATATTGTCATGTAATCACCATTTTTATACTGAATTCATATATCCTTTGAATGTTGTATCTTTTTGGAGGTCGTCTAACAAGCACTATGTTTATACTAGAGTTTGAGCACCATGTATTAACACTGAAACTAGGTTAAAGGTAACATTGTAAAACGTGAATTATGGGAGACAGTTGGTGCTTTGCAGAAACTCTTTTACCGAGTTAAGGCAACATTGTAGGATGTGAATCATGTCGTCTGACAAGCACTATGTTTATACTAAAGTTGGAGCACCATGTACTAATACTGAAACTATGTTAAAGGCAACACTGTGTGATATGGATTATGGGAAACTGTTGGGGTTGTGTAGACGCTCCTTTACAGGGACGGGGTGGTCGGATGAGACTCAAGGCCGAAAAAATAGACTGGTGCAGCCCGGAGAGGTGAACGAGGCCGGAAGGAGGAACCGGGGCATCAACCTACTCAACATAATATTTGCATATTCATGTTGCATGTTACATTTTTATGTTACGGGGCCAGGGAAAGGCAGACAGACTGCCTGCTGCACATACGAGGGATAGATCATTTGACCCCGGGTACTGTATTAGATTGTAACTGTCAGGGGAATAAACTTTTGAGATTTGAACTGATCAAATCCAGTCGTCATTTTGATAGAACACGCCTAACAGGAGGTACCCTTGACATCACTACAATTGAGCTGGAGGATGTGGCTGACCTGGACATCCGTGATGTCCAGGTAAACTTGGTCGGATTTGTCTTGATGAAATGTAAAACATACATCACAATCTATGTTCATGTACTTACGTATGTATTTGTCAAGTTCAAGAAAGAAAACAATCTGAGTGAGGAACAGAAAGCAGCTGTGAATCAACTTGCTGTATCCTGGGACCTTCCTGTCCTCACATCTTACAATCGAGCATGGCTGTTTGACAACTTTCTTCAGCATGCGGTACGCTTCATATATACCATGATCAAATTTGTTGTATTTATGTATGTAAGAATTTTCAAAAGTGAGCCTTAATGTGCTTTTAGCCTGGTGGCCTTCATATGGGGATAAACAAACTAATATATATATATTTATCTGTAGGTGGTTGGAAGAACCTCAAAACAAATAAAGCAACTGAGGCAAGGATTGAAGGAGAAGGAGATTGTGGCTATTGTTAATAACAAGATACAGCTCCGCTCATATTTCCACAGCAATCAGAGGCAGAATGCAGTGCTCAGGTATGTCGCTACTTAATGTTATGTGTCTATAAATGTCAGATGTACTAGAAAATATAACCTGGAATAAGCAAGATGAAGATGATGAAGCCAGATACCCTGTGGCAATTTGATGCAGAATTGCTGAGTATCTCCGAAAGTTTGTAGAGTTAGGTACACCATTTTGTTTTATACATTACAACACATTTTACAGCCATCTACAGATTTATCAATCCATGGCTTTGTTACAATTGTCATCCTACAAAACAGCTTGTGAATCCATGTAAAGTTGTATATTGTCTATAGCTTAATTTCTTTACAAAACTCTAACAGATACACATCAATTGTACTTATAATTGTAGCTCTAGACCTCCTGTCAGCAAAACATTTTTAATTGTTTTTTTAAGCATCACCATGGTTGTGATATGTTTTCAAATTTCCTTAACACACGTACACAAAAAATCATATTGGCATGTCATATTGGTAGTGTATTTTGGTATGTCTATTTCTACACATAGTTGGTGATAAATTTAGCACCCGAAAACCAGTGTCATTTGGTAAAAGAAGATGTCCCAAAATATTTGTTTCTATTGCCCGCACTCATGGGATTCACAGCATGTAACAGGAAGAATTACAGACTGAAGACTGTATAAAACACAGAAAATGTGTAATATGACAGAAGGGCAATTTTACCCGTAATAGTTGTCTGCATTTATTATCTAATAACAAAGATAATTTTAGGTGAAATATATTCATGGCATTTTGTTTTTATCTTTTTTTCAGGGTTTATTAACTTGTCTGTTTAATTGATTAAATTTAGTTTTTTTCTTCTCAAGTGAATTACGAAAGAAGAAAACTCCTTGTGAAAGTCTGGGTTGGCTGGGAACTGTCAACCCAGGAAGCAAGTGGAAGTGGTGCTTGTTTTCTGACCCTATATATATATATATATATATATATATATCTGTGCGTGCATGTGTGTGTGTATTTAAAAATGTTATGAATTTAAAACTTTTGAAAGAAACTTACCCTATTTTGTACCATTTTACATGGATGGTGGAGCGTTGTCCAAACTCTGATCTGCTGGTCAGGGCCAAAGATGACCTTGGCAGAGGTGGTCAAAGTACTGCATTTCATTACTTGAGTTATAGTATAATTGCTCTGATCAAATATTACTCCAATACAACAAAAGGAGCTCAGTCAAATTCCTACTTTAAAGTACTCAAGTATTATCCATAGTAACTTGAACATACAAAGATTTTTTCTAATCATTTTAAATCAGTATTGTGTATAACGGTTAGACAAGATGCAAATTTCAATTCGTCATGTTCTAAAAAACTAGATTACAAAGAAATGAACCTAATGACCCTAAAATAGATTAAAACCTTGTCACGACAAATGTAATGGAGTCAAAAGTATATTAAGTACCTAAGTACAAGTCAAGTAGTATAGTAGTAAACATATACTACATTTACTTCAAGTTACATCAGTTTTGATGAATTTGAGATAGGTGCTTGTTGCAGCCCCGTGTTGCAAGAAACTCCAAAAGAACTTTTTACAACAACACATGTCTAGCTCTAAAGACAGCCTACATTTTATTCAAATTTTTCTGTTGTACCGGTTTACAACTAAAATAGAAACAGCTCCTTCGGAGGATTCTCAAGGAATAAAATATTATCACTACCTTAATGTCACGTTCTCGGGTGGTGAAAGTGTCAAGACTTTCAGAGAAGATGATTAGTGACCAGTGAAGTCTATCATTTCATTAATCTGCAATGGAAAATACAGCAATTACACAAACATGCATAGTGAAGAAAGCTAATTACTCTTACACAAATGTTTCACTAAACAAATAAACCTTGCTGCAAAGGAGAGTGGTGTTTAAATGAATTGTTAACTTGATTTACGCTGTTAGAGTGTAGTAGTGCGCATATGGACAGGTATTGCAAACTGAACACTTGGTGTTGTCCAAACTACCGCGCTCCCCCATATTGCTCCTGGTGTCCTACACCCCGCCCTCGGTCACAGGTAAATTTCAATACTATGGCAAATTTAAAAAAATAAAATAAAAATACACTCGTTCTAAGTTGTGGCTTCTTTCAGTGCTGCTGCCTGAGTCCCGCACTCATTAACTGAACTGAACAAAGCTGAGCCAGGAGTGTCTGCTGGTGATGAGCCTGGTGCAACCGTCATCATTCACTGCTTCACATAGAGCACACCGTCGCTTCACACATCCTAGTCACTGGCCTAAGAAAATCTTGGACCGTGTGCTGTGAGCACGTAAATTGGAACGTGTGTCTTGGGTAATGTGCTCCCAGTTTTCACTTTGGGCTCGTACGTTTCAGGTGTTTTGTGGTTGTATGTTTCAGGTGATTTGTGGTTGCTGTGCCTGCATCAGTGGAGCTGTGGTACTAATGTGAGGTGACAGCTGTTTTGACTTTTGTTTTATGAACCATTTCCAAAGATGCAGTCCCTGGGTATAAGCTGTGGATCATGGACTATCCGGGCAAGGGGGAGGGTCCAGCGTTTTTTATGAATGGAAAGAAAGAATTAATTAATTAATACACTGGTCTAATGTATTGTATTCTGCCCAGATGCTGTGAAGTTAACTTAAACTTATGTTATGTCTTCACATTGCATTTGTTTTAATAAGTTGTATACCAGTGTAAATTGTTTAGATAAAGCCAGTGTGGCTACAAATGTTAACACGTTTTTCAGAAACTTTAGGGTAATGTAGTCTATTCTGTTTTATAAATACTGAGCGCACAAAAGGGTCCCCAATGGAACAGTTTCAGTAAAGACAGTAGTTTTATGACACAATAAACAGTGAAGATTTTGACAGAAACTTACCCTGTTTTGTGATATTGTCTCTTTTTCCGGTAGAAAATAGGCAAGGCAAGTTTATTTGTATAGCACAATTCGTACACAAGGTAACTCAAAGTGCTTTACAGAATAAGAAAGACATTAAAATCACACAGATCAAAACATAAATAATCACCCAATCTGCAACTCTCTCACCCACTCGTTTGCACCCTTTAAAAACTCTCTCTTGCACTCTTTAAACACTGTCTTGCTCAGTTTAAGAACTTTCCCATTACTTTACAAAAAACTTTCCTGTCACTTCTCAAATACTTTCCTGTGACTTTACTATGTCTAATAAATGTCCATCAGTCCATGTTTCTTTTGTCATCATAAAATTACCATTAAAGGAGAAGAGTGCAGAATAAAAACTTTTCAGTCGTACGCACAGCTAAACAGAACCGTTTTGAGCCTTGACTTAAATATTGTCAAAGTAGAGGCCTGTCTCACATCTTCAGGAAGACTGTTCCAAGTTTTAGCTGCATAAAACTGAAACGCTGATTCCCCATGTTTAGTCCTGATTCTGGGCACCAGCAGGAGGCCGGTCCCTGAAGTCCTCAAATTACGAGATGGTTCATATGGCACTAACATGTCAGAGATATACTTTGGACCTAGGCCATGGAGAGACTTATACACAAGCAGAGCTGTGTCTATTCTTTGAAAAACAGGAAGCCAGTGCAGAAACCTGAGCACAGGACTTATGTGCTCGTACTTCCTGGTTCTAGTCAGGACCCGAGCAGCAGCGTTCTGGATGTACTGCAGCTGTGTTAAGGCTCATTTGGAGAGGCCAGTGAGCAGGCCGTTACAGTAGTCTAACCTACTGGAGACAAATTCATGGATAAGTCTCTCTAAGTCTGGTTTTGACAGTAAACCTTTGATTTTTGCTATGTTTTTTAGGTGGTAAAAGCTGCAGATGTTATTGATTTGATGTGGCTGTTAAAGTTCAAGTCTGAGTCCATTATTACCCCTAGATTTCTAGCCTGATTTAGCAGAAGAAAGTTGTTTTGCATCCACACACTGATCTGCTCGATGCAGTGGCAGAGTGAATCCACTGGTCCATATTCACCTGCTGCCAGTGAGATATAGATCTGAGTGTCATCTGCATAGTTGTGGTTAGACACATTATTGCTGCGTATTAACTGGCCTAATGGCAGCATGTAGAGATTGAACAGCAGGGGTCCCAGGATTGAACCCTGGGGTACCCCACAGGTCAGGGACATTTTATCTGATATACATTTTCCAATTTCAACAAAGTACTCCCTGTTTTCTAAATAGGACTTGAACCAGTTTAGTGCAGTACCAGAGATGCCCACCCAGCCCCCTAGTCTCTGTAAGAGAATCCCATGATCCACAGTGTCAAAGGCAGCACTCAGATCTAACAGGATCAAGACTGAGACTTTGCCTGCATCAGTGTTCAGGCGGATGTCATTTGTAACCTTGATAAGAGCAGTCTCAGTGCTGTGGTGGGGTCTAAAACCTGATTGGAAGACATCAAAGGAGTTGTTCATTTTGAGGAAGTTAATAAGTTGTTGGTAAACAACTTTTTCTAGGACTTTGCCTAAAAACAGCAGGTTGATAATTGTTCAATACTGTGGCATCAAGACTGCTCTTCTTTAGGAGAGGCTTGATAACCGCAGTTTTCAAAGTGCTTGGGAATGTTCCAGATTGAAGTGACATTAACTATGTGAGTGAGTGGTGACAGCAAACTGTTGAGCAGACTTTAGAAATTTTGTGGGTAACACATTGAGGCAGCATGTAGATGAACTCAGACTGATGACAATCTCTTGGACAGTTTTGTCGGTTACAGGTGCAAAGTGAGTCAGCTCTAAGTGTCTAGGTGGGTGCTGGGTTGTTATTTGCGTTGTGGAATTTATGGCATTTTTAATGCCCTGAACCTTGTCATTAAAGAACACTGCAAACTCATTGCACTTAGATGTGGAAATGAGTTCTAATGGCAGTGGAGCTGGGGGGTTTGTTAATCTGTTTACCGTTGCAAACAGGACATGAGAGTTGTTACTACAACTTCCAATAATGTCAGAAAAATACCTTTGCCTTGTTCTACATAAACTGTGGTTGTACATATACATCTTTTCTCTATAAATCTCATAATGAATCTGGAGCTTTGACTTGTGCCATTCCCGCTCGGCCCTCCGGCACTCACTTTTCTGTGCCCTGACCAAGTCATCGTTCCTCCATGGCGCTTTCTGCTTATTTTTAACCATTTTAACCTTCATTGGGGCAATGGTGTCCAGAACATTCAAAACACTCGAAGTTACAGAGTTCAACAAATCATCAACATTAGAACATGAGGCATTTTCAAAGTGTATCATTTCCATGAACAGTGCACCTGTGTTATCATTTATGTGTCTCCTTCGAACAACTGCAGGACCAGCCGCTGGTTTGGGAATAACAGACAGGTCAAAGAAGACACAGAAATGATCAGACAGAGCAACATCCACCACATTGACATTTGAAATATTTACTCCTTTTGTAATGAGCAGGTCCAGTGTGTCCTCTGTTGTGAGTGGGTTCGCTGACATGCTGAGTCAGACCAAAGGTTTCAAGGACAGAACTGAGCTCTTTAGCGTTTCTGTCAAACACATTATCCACATGTACATTAAAATCACCTGTAATGACTAAACCATCAAAGTCTGTGCATACGACTGAAAGCATCTCAGTAAAATCATCAATAAAACTCAGACAGTGCTGGGGAGGTTTGTATATGACTAAGTAGAGTATGGAGGGGGATTGTTTTAGCTCCATTTTGAATGAAACATACTCAAAAGATGAAAACACCCCAAATGACAATGTGTGAGTAACTAAATTATCTCTAAAGAATGCACACACACCTCCACCCTTTGTTTACTCGTGTTTCAGATTCAAATTTGAAGTTGGGTGGAGTTGATTCCACTAGAGCTGCATTACCTGTGTTTTTGTCAAGCCATGTTTCGGTTATAAACATAAAGTCAAGACTAAAAGAAGAAATAAAATCATTAATTAAAAAGGACTTGTTACATAAAGATCTGACATTGAGCACAGCAAGTTTCAGTAGGACTGGATGTTATCATCTTACAGGGAATGTAAACTAAATGTCTCTAATTGGACAGTTTAACTGTCCTTCTGTTAATCAGTCTACGTGGTGTAACTGTAGATGTAGCTCCATCACAGGGCCTCAGCATGATATTATTTTTATCATGACTGTATGTCCTGAGACAGCAGAGGCCCTGTGTGTCCTAGCTCTTGTTGATAACAGCTCTGGAGGAGGGCAGGGAAGGGCGAGGAGGGGGGAGTTTGGGTGAGGGACCACATGAGAGAGCAGGGGGGAGTTTGGGTGAGGGTGAGGGACCAGGTGAGGGCCGAGGAGGCGGAGCAGAGGGGAGTTTGGGTGAAAGACGAGGGGGGATAGGTGGGTATGGGGAGGAGTTCAGCATAGTTGATGCCAGAACTCTCGATCGCTCTATATTAGGTGTGAGGGGAGCCATCTTAATTCCTGATCTGATGAGACTTTCAAGATGGTCGGGAAGGGCCATAGGTGAAGGTGGGGAGGAAAAGGAGAGTGAGGAGTCCCTAGAGGGAGTAGATGTAGCAAAGGGGACCCAGGGCTGGTCTGTGGGCAGGGGAGGTGATGTGGGTGCTGCTGCGACTGAAACCTCTGCTGGGGCTGTCACAGACAGGTTCAAGGCCTGTGATGTGGGCCCTGAGGGAAGTGACGCAGGAGATGCATCCTTCACTTTTGAATCCTTCGCTGGGGGAGATGGTTGTGCTGCTGGTCGTGAGTCCTTCGCTGGGGGAGGTGGTGGTTGTAGTTGTGGTGCTGCTGGTGGTGCTGACACATTGGCTCGGTCTCTGGCTGGCGCAGCAAGGATGCTTCTCTCATTCCTCTTTTCTCTCACTGGCCCAGGACCCTGTCCAGGCCGGTTTCTCAGAGCGTGGAGGAGGTTATCCGTCAATACTCTCACTCCACCTCTGCTTCATCTTCCTTCTGTCTATGGTAGGAAGAGGTCCACTGATGAAAGTCTTAACCTCCACTTTATCAAGCTCCTCAAATAATTCAATGAAATGCTTTTTCAAGATTTCAGTCCGATTCATTCTAGAGTTTCGCGGTCTCTGGATCCCGATTGGTCTAGCCGTTGCCACAGGAACCCCAGTCCCCTCTAGCCCCGCCCCCTGCTGTCTTCAGGTCAAACTCGGCGCAACGAATGTCTCAAAACTCGTGAGAACATAATTTTCAGATTTGTACGTGTAAAATTACACATTTGTAATCGTAAAATGATATTTGCAAGCATAAAACGAAATTTGTAAGCGTAAAACGATATTTGTGAGCATAAAATGAAACTTGTAAGTGTAAAAAAAAAAAGATTTGTCAGTGTACAAATCAACATTTACGCATTCAAACTTTTTGGATCAAATGTACCTTCATAAAGTTCTTCTCTCAAATGGAAAACACTCATGTGGTAATGAGGAGCTCCAGTGTTTTTAAACTCCATACACCTTCACTACAATCATTTGGATGATTTTAGCCCTTTAATTGCCAGTTTCTACTGAACTAAATGTAAAAGGAGCGGTTAATATGAAAACTACTACTACATGGCATCACAAGGTGGAAAAGAGCTGGTTAAGGTTTGAAGATTTAGAGACTAATTATAAAGGATTTTGCAAACGTGTGAATGAAACACAACTCCAGTTATGTTTTCGAGGAGGTAACAGAATTATAACAGCTAAAAGCACAAGAATCAATGTGTGTGTAATATAGAACCTTTAAACTTGATGTATACATGTTACAGGAGACAGAAACAATCACCATAGTTAGTTATTATGTTAGGCACTTTTATTGAGTTTGGATTAGCGTCTGACAACACAAATATGTATAAGGACATTAACAATATCTTTATTTCATCATTTGAACCCTACAGTTAACATTTAGAAAACAGTGGTTAGCTGTTAGTCCTTAGTACATATCTGCTACACCCTATTCTTTCTTTGGCAGTATAAAAACAGGAGGTGCTTTGAAACATGAATACCACAGAAATGAGAAGTGTGCCATTCTACGTTCCAGTCCTGCTGAAGTTTATTCTCACACAGAGGTACAAAGTCAGTACAAAGCTATGAAAACACATGATGTAAAGGCACAGAGGGAGGGGAAAAGACTATCACTATACACTAGTCCAGAGGCTCCTACAGGGGCTGAGCACAGCTCCTGCTCTGTAAGGCTGCACAAAATACTGTAAATTTCGGACTATAAGCCGCTAGTTTCTTCCCACACTTTGAGCCCTGCGGCCTATAAAATGGTGTGGTTAATTTATAGATTTTTACTGGCTAACAGCCACCGGGGGGCACTCTCTACCAGTAAATTCAAAAGTGCGACACACGTGGGGAAAGATTATGCGCTCCAGAATACACTAGATTTGATTTTGAACTGTCATTTTGCGGATCATGCACACACCCTCATGATGGAAAACACACACAGAAATGCATATGATGCAGCTCTTAAGTTAAAGGCAATCAATCTAGCATCAAAGAAGGAAATGGAGCCACTGCACGTAAGCTTGACGTTGAATTGATGGTGTGATGTTGGAGGCGGCAGCGGCAAGAACTTAGTCAATGTAGAAAGACAACAAAAGTTTTCAGAGGAAATAAAAGCAGATGGCCCATGTTGGTGCCGTTTTATTTTATGAACATACAGGTATGTTCATCCGGCATGTTGTGTTGGCGTACTGCTGATTTTCAGGCACAGTTTTAAATAAATTAAAACTCAAAAAACTTCCATGCACTGTCTATCTCCTGTTACATGAAAACCTGCAGCTTATATGTAAGTGTGGCTTATATATGTACAAAATGTATTTTCTTTTAAAATATAGCTGGTGAGGCCTATATTCCGGTGCGCTGAGTAGTCCAAAATTTACAGTAAACCAACATAAGCTATGATATGCTAACACATTGGTTCTCAACCTCATGAATCACAGGCTACCACCGCTACCACTTTGCAGCAGGGTGTGATCCTAACTGTAGGCACAGCTCTGTCTGAGGCTTTATCAAACTTAAATTTGTCCTTTATTTTAACACAAGCTGACCCTAAAGAACTGGATTAGCTGGGGCTACAACAGGTGAGCTGATTTGTACTACTAAGTCCCTCTCAAACAACATTACAGTCCCAAGCTAGCTAGCATTAACCAGCAGTTTTTTTCAGTTAGTCGTCCTCACCTTTTTGTTGAAAATAAACAAGAGCATGGACACTTGTATTGATTATAGGCTCCTGAAAATGTTGTTTAAATCCATTTTGTACTTTTCTTGAGTTTTCAGACAATCTGATATCTTTTTTGACGGTGCTAATGGTCTATTGTGTCGCCATGGCAACTGCTAAACATTCCACCATTAGACATACATTTAGAATCCACCCAGCATGATGTCACTGCAAAGTATCAATTGAATATATTCTCAATTTTTCACCATATGATCTGGAGACCCCCTGAAATCATTTTGCAACCCCCATGTTGAGAACCACAGTGCTAACATATGCTTAAAGGCTAAACACTGCAGGATGATAATGGGACAGTTTATTCTCTCATCAAATTATTTCACTAGGCTGTTATTTCATCCAATGTTTCCTAAAATAATGATTTCAAAAGGAAATGGCCACCCTCTGATATCTACACACCACATTTTACCAGCCTTGTACAATATTTCAATATATTCACATAATAAAATTTTTATGCTTTGCATATTTTAAACAAACTCACATCTAATGAGAATAAATGTTTAAGCGTTTTAACATAAGGGTAATTACCATATGAAAACATGAATTATGGATCTCTATATATTTTGCCCTGTTCTCCTGCAGTGTCTCACCTTAAGCCATTACAGCATCATAACTACAGTTAGCACACTTGTTAGCTTATTCAAGATCAGTTATGTATTCTTTATATTTAACATTCCATATGCTATTACAGTAGCTCCACAGAACAGCAGCTGTGTACCCTGGGGCCACACACAGTTTTACTACTATAAACTTGGCCTGCCAAGTCTGACCACTAAAGGATGCTCTGGTGCTACCAAAAAGGACCAGTGCCACTGCAAACCCACGGACACACACAGCATCACTCACACAGCTCCACAGCTCCACAGCTCCACCACAGCAGGGAGAATGACAGAGGCTACATGGCAGCATGGGCAGCAGTGAGGTTTTGTAGACTTGTGAGTATATAGAGAGAAACAAACCAGAACATATCAGTTCCAAGATTTCATATTTATCTCTTGACTTGGAGGAGAAGGCTTAAAATGACTGCATTATTTTTATAATGAGAGACATTGTCTGTGAACTGATTGATTTTTTATAATTTTATATTTCAAAGACTATTCTCCGAATAAGTTTGATCAATTGTACATCATACTGCCCATCAGGTTTAAAAACAAAATTACAATCCAAGTCTGTTAAGCCATTTATATCTCATTTTCCATGGTTTGCCTTCCTTAAAAGCTCTATGTTCAGAAAGGACGTTGTTAAAGGCAGATTTGCAGTTTGAAGGTACTTTTCTGAATAAAACATTTTTCTTTTGAAATTTTCAAAACAGGTTTCATGAATGCCATAATCTACAAATGTCTACATACTGCACCCTGCAGCTCATTTAACATAACTTGAATATGAATATGATCATGTGGACCATGAAGAAAAAAACAGGTGAGTGTTGAAATGTAGTATCCACACTAGAGCAGTGAGGCCGGTGGGAATGTGAGAGAGAGTCTGAGGAGCACAACTTTAACTGAGCCCAGTTTAGAAGTCTGTAGTTGAAATATCTGCACACTCGCACACACACGCACACGCACACACACACACACACACACACACACACATACCCCCCCCCCCCACACACACACACACACACACAGGCAGACACAGGCACTTTGAACTGGGTGAGCTGAGGGAGTAGAGTCTTGTTGTGGTTCTGATGGTTGTTGTGGTTGTGGGGATTCTGGGGGTTGTAGCAGTTCCGGGCCTCAGCACACAAACTCCTGCCTCATGCGAATGATCTGCAGCAGAGCGGCCTGGACGTCTTCATCCATGTGACCCTGGAAGGCAAACAGAGGTAGGTTTAAGTGTGAAAAATGACATATCCATCTAATGAGAAATAAATGATCAAAAATATGACAAAAAACATAGGACATTGTTTTAATGCGCCAAACTTCAGTCTTTTTTATATTGCAAATGTCATGTTTATCAAAAGCCTCCAAGAAGCTCTGTGACCTTTCCCACCTGTGCAGAGTCGTATCTTACCTGTGCGGCGCTGAGCAGGTGAGTGCGGTAAATGGAGACCACCTCTCTGTGCTGCCTCTCAGCATCCTATGAAAAATAGTGTTATTGTCAGAGTATCAGAGTTCGCCCTCTGCTAACAGCTAACAGAGAGGGGGGATACTTACAGCTAGCTGCTGCTGAAGGCTCTTGACTTGGGCCTGTAGTGAGTCTGTGTGCCTCTTGGGGGCACTGCTGGTGTAGGCCAGCTGAGACAGGCCATTCAGTGCCTGCTTCAGACGTCCCACATCTGTCAGCAGCTCTGTGATCTGAAACACACAAGAACCAAGTCAGATAGTCGCAGGACTAAGGAGGCAGTGGTCTACAAACATTTGTTTTCCTACATTTCAAATGTATTGCTGTACTTTACAGTAGGATTAACATATGGCCCACAGCAGATCGTCAGCCCTGATAATAATAAGCCATGAGTGGCCACCTTCACTGATCTCTTTCCTCCTTACTAGAGAGTATACCTAGTCTCCAGTGACAACTTTGTTACCTAGTCTCTAGTGACATCTTTGTGATCCCACTGCAACTGGTCTGGTTTTCTTCCAAACCTATGTTTGTGGTGGTTCTGGTTTAGACTAGTCTCTAAATAAAGGCAGTGTAATGGAGTCGAACTGGTATATTAATATAGATATATTTCAGTTATCGCCAGAGCTATCCCTAACAAGCGTGTACCTTCTTGTCCTTGGCCTCGGTCTGCTGGGCTGAGGCCTGGATGCTCCTCTGCAGCTCCTGGATGGTGCTGAGGGACTGGTCATACCTCTCCTTCAGCTCTCCCACCTCCTTCTCTACAGCCCAGCTCTTCTCCTGCAGGCTGTTGGTCTCGCTTCGGGCCTTCCTCTCCTGCTCCGAGGCCAGCGCTGCATCCTCCCTGGCGTCTTGCACCTCCTCCACCAGCAGCAGCAGCTTCTCGCGCAGCCCGTTCACCTCCTCGCTCATTTGCTGCCTGTTCTTCTCGAGCTGGGTGAGATCTTCGTGCTTGTGCCTCAGCTCCTCCAGGGCTTGTGTGGCCTGCAGAAGCTCAGACTGCAGCGTGGCTACATCTTCCGCTCTCTGGGCATTGTTCTCCTCCTCCTCCTTCAGTGCTAGCTTGAGTTTGTCCACCTGCGCTTCCAGACTCTCCTTGGTTCTCACAATCTGCTGGTTCTCCTCTCTCCTCTCCTGCAGCTCTTTCTGAAGAACACACATTTTCTGGGCTTCATCTTGCTGGGTGGCTCTGGCCTTCTTGGAGTCTGCCTGAGCTTGCTGTACCTCTTGGTTAAGTGCTTTGAGTTCTCCATCGTAGTTTGCAATGCGCGTTAGCTCCATTCTCAAACGCTCTTGCAGACTCTGGACCTGTGAGGTGTAGTCTGTGTTCTCTTTCGTTAGTTCTGTGTTCTGACGTTCCACCTCCTCGCGCTGCTTCTCCAAGTCATGAATTCTGCTGGTAAGTTTTTCAAATTTACAGCTGTACTCCTTCTCCAGCTCTTCCTGCCTTTCAACCAAAGCCAAGTCTAGTCTGTGGTTGACCTCCTCGAATTGCACCTTTAGCCGCTGCTTCTCCTGTTCAGAGCTTTCCCTCATCATCTTCTCTTGGTTATACTTCTCCTCCATTTCTCTCAATTTCTCAGCGAGTTCTTGCAGTTGAATTGCGTAGGTCTTCTCCTTCTCTTCTATGACTGTTCTTGGGATAAACTTTGCCTGGATTGCCTCTTGAATCGTATCAAGCTCTTGTTTCTGAGCTTGAAGTTCCTGTGTCAGCCTGGTGGTCTCGTCTTGAGCCGAAGCATACATCTCAGCAGCTTTGTTCGCCCGGGTCTCCGCCTCCACTGCGGCTGCCTTCAGCTGATCCATGACTGTGTGGTGCTCCATCACGCTAACATAGTCCTTTTGTAACTCTAACTGCACCTTTTCCAACTCGCCTTTCAACTTGTCATTTCCATCTTTCACGTTCTGTAGTTCTTCACCACGTTCCCTCTTCCTAGACTCCAGCTGGGACATTTGAGATCTCAGATCTTCGATGGTGGCAGTGAGCTCCTTCTGGATCTGCTCTATCTGCTGCCTGGGCACATACTCTCCGTCCATGGTCTTCTTCATTTCCTGGCTCTGTGTGGTTAGCTGGACACACTCTATGTCCCTCTCCGCACATCTTCTCTGCATCTTCTCGAGTTGTTGAACCAGATCTGAGTTCAGTGTCTTCAGCTGGTCCATCTCACTGTTCTGCTGCTCCTTAGTGCTCTGGAGGTGGTGAAGTTTGTCTTCCAGAGTGGATTTGTCCAACTGTAGTTTCTCAACCTGGGCTTCTGCTTTGCCATAGCGCTCACTGGCCTCCACCAGCTTGTCCTCTAGGTCTTCCAGGGCTTGGACCATGTTGTGCCTGGCCTCCTCGTGAAGCTGGACAGGTATGAAGTCTGTCTCCATCTGGCTGTTGAGCTTGTCCAGCTGTTCTCGCAGTAGATCTCGCTCCTCTTCGCTCTCCTCCACCTGAAGAAGACAAAGCATGTATGAGGTCAGTACAAATAGGAAAAAATTGTGGGTACACAACATGAGCGACTGAACAAAATGAAGCTTCTACAATGTTTAACTGCAAAAACCATAAGAGGTTCACATTTTTTACTTTTTACTGATATTGTCAATTTTCCTAAATGAAATGACAAAAAAACTAAACTAAACAAATATTAATGACTGGCTGCAGGTGCTGGGATAGTGACCATTCAGATCAGAGAGGCATTTTAGGTTTAAACCAATTGAATTACAGCATTGAAACTGGTAACCCAAATGAGAGACTCATGTGAGGCTCATTCTGCTGATTGGATAATCATCAAAAAATGAATGTATTTATGAATGTATTTATACCACTTTATGCAAGAATTAATCTACATTTCAATTGCAATATTTGATATTAACATCTTGAACATGTGTGTGTATCTGTGACACAGATATCTGTATCTCTTTCTGTAACCTACTATTACATATCTCTATGTATCTGACCAAAACTGCACTCACAAGACTACACCTGCAGGGGAAGTTCAAGTAGAAGTACTACAACCCTATGAAAAATTCTGCTCCTCTGCTCCTGTCCTCAGTGAATGTGTGACAGCACACACACAAATCACACACACAAATCCTTTGCATTTCCAGACAACCATAAAAAGCAGAAATAAACAGTGATGAAGTGCTGAGGAGGAGAAGCACGTGGACTGGCCCTGATCCAGGTTCTTGTGGCCATGAGTCAAGCTCTGCACATGGACAGTCACGTGAAGTGATCTGTACTGCATGGCCCTGTGTGGCTTTCAAGCTGCCATGATAACACTTCATGATAACATTGCATAATTTACGGCTTCAAAGATATATTGTGCTTCTGTGTGCTCTATAGTTATAATCTATAACACCCGTGGGGTCATTATGGTATAATTTGCCCATTTTAAATTGCAGTATTCATCTAAAAGAACTTAAACAAGTCCGCTGACTTCTGCATTAAAAACTGCAGTCCAATGAAAGCTGAGTTGTCAACACCTATGGACAGCTGCACATAATGCTAGCAAGTTTTTTATTCGTACCAAAATGACTACGCAACACTGCAGAATCCTGCATGTACCACCAGTTAAGAAAATAAATAAAATGGTAGCAAAATAGCATCTTGAAATAAGCGATTAAAGATGACTCAAACAAGCACAAATCACCCTGGGTGAGTAACTGGTGAGGGTAAACTATAACATGGAAAAAAGCTCTGAAAAGTCGAGTTTACAGAATAGGCCTACTTTAATGGAGTATGAAGCAAGTTTCATTATGAACAAATAGTAAAAAATAATCAAGGCTTAGTTACTACTTAAAGGGCCCATATTAAACAATTTCCTGATCTATGTTAGAATGTCGTTTATATTCTGTAAAGATCTGCTTTATGTAACTTTTTCTGCTCGTCTCCATAGAGATGTTATTGCTTTGCCTATGACGTTCCACAGTATGGTATTAAACGTATCTACTTTGAATTTATTTAGTTATGGGTGTTTTAATTGTCTCTCCAAAGAGACCTTTGCCTTTGCCTAGTGACGTCACCTACTTGCTTCCATGGAGAAAGAGAAGTTTAAATTAATTAAAACATTCAAGGCAGGCATACACCTCCATGGAGATAAGCAGGTGACTGACCCTCCACCGGAGTAGTTCCCAGTGCATTTTTAAAGGGGGGACATTTTACTTCTATAGCGTATTAATTGCTAACACATAACATATTTAGATCAAAATGTTACCCTTGCTACATTCGTCGAAAACAATCTTTTGTAAAGCATATTTTATAACTTTGACTTTCATTTTTGAGGCTTTCAGTCACTCCCCCTTCAGGGTGCTATCACAACCTGGCCCTCCTCCACCCGCCTCCCTCTCCTCCTCGCCCGGCTCTCCTCCTCCTCGCCTGGTCTTCCTCCTCTTCGCCTGGCCCTCCTCCGCCCCCCTCCCTCCTCCTCGCCTGGCCGATTTTTCTTGTTTTGTCTGATTTTTCCTGTTGTTTTGTTTAGGCAGCACGGTGGCTGAGTGGCAACACTCATGCCTCACAGCAAGAAGGTTTGGTTCGATCCCCGGGTCGCCCAGGCCTTTCTGTGTGGAGTTTTGCATGTTTCTCCGCGTGTCTGGATGGGTTTCCTCCGGGTACTCCGGTTTCCCCCATCAACCAAAACATGAACGCCCTTCGAGACAACTGTTGTGATTTTGGGCGTTACAAAAATAAAATGAATTGAAAAAATGAATTGAACTTGAAAATTGAATTGTTATGGACCCACCTCTTGGATGAGTGCCTGGCTCTTGACGGTCACCTCCATGAGCCTCTTCTTGAGCGAGGCATTGCGTTCCTCCAGTGCGGCCCTGATCTTCTGCTCCTCCTCCGAGCACACCGACTGGGCTGAGGGACTGTCTATCCTCCTGTGAAGGTCTGCCACCTCCTCCAGCACACGGTCGAAGTCCTCCCGGAGCTCCGCGATCTGCCGCTCCTTCTCATCCACTGCATTGGTCAGCAGGTTCTTCATGTTGTCAAACTTCTCAGCTGGGACCGTGTTGCCCTGCTTGTTTCTGGCCTCCTTTAGTTGGTTTTCCATTTGGAGGAGTGTTTGTGCGAGCTCGTCCCTCTCCGTGCTCACTGCTCCCAGCTCGTGGGTCAGCCTCTCAGTCTCGGCTGCCAGCTGGCTCTCGCTGGACTTGTACTCCTCCAGGGCCTTTTCGCTCTGCTTGAGGCGGTTGCGGACGCGGCCCACCTCTGCTGATGCACCCTCGTACTTGGCCTTGATGTCCTGGAGCTGTGTGCGGAGCTCTTCATTAGCTTGTCCTCCTGGCGGGACAAACAATGTTTATTGTGATAGAAAGGGTAGAAAATCAGACGTAGTAAATGTAACTGAGTACTACCCACCTCTGTAGACAATATCCTTTGGATATTGGCCTTCATACCATCAGATTGTTTACAAAAAGCCACTTAAGCTACTTAAGCTTGATATTCTCTTGTAGTTTGTATTTTTACTTGTTTCATCAAAATCCAATGCCCATTGTTGCTGAAACATGGACCTCAATCATAATATTAATGAAGGGATATTTTACTTTTATTGTTTAGAAAATGCTATAAACAAGGCATTAACATGTTTAATAAGTTTCACTTTCAAGTACAGGTGATGTAGGCTTGTGGGCTGAGCATGGGAGAGAATGTAACAGTAAATTGTAAGGAGGGCTTGGATAGTGAGATCGTCAGTTTTGCATAAGGCCCCCTCCATTTACAATTATTAAAATCAATACGATTTAAATGTTAAACAATGTGCAGTTTTAATAGTTATCATGAAATTATTGTTAATCAAAATTATTTTGGCCATTGTAATCCATCCATATTCATCTACTTTATCGTAACACAAAGTTTCAGCCACATGCATACCTCCAAGATGCTCCTTCACTGCCACCACGTGAGCCTGAAGCTGCTTGACCTTACACTCAGACTCTAGCATGCGTTTCTGCACATCTCCCAGGGCATCCTCCAGCTCTTGGATCTGCTGGTCAGCCTGCTGCTGGATGCTGTCGCGGCTCTGCACCAGCTCTTGGCATTCGTGGGTCTTGAGGGTGAGAGCGGCCTGGAGCTTGGCGGTATCCTCCTCTGCAGTGTGTTGTCTCCTACGGATCACCTCAAGCTCACGCCGCAGGGCCTCCAGCTCAGGAGACGGGTCCCAGCCCACAGACGGGTGCCTCTCTGAGCCTCGGGACACGGAGCGAGAGATGGATACCCGCTGAACCTGAAACCAGGAATAAACTTACAGAAGTTAGTATGTGTACAGTTAATGGGTTTATCATGTCTAAATAAAAACTGCATTGAATAAAAAGAGTAGTTTTCAAAAGCATAGAAAATCAGATATTAGATGCTCGAATAAGTATCTAGTTTCAATGCTAGTTTTATTAAGTATTGCTAGTTTTAGTCTATAAAAGTCACATTCTCAGGACAGAAATGAACCTTTCCTGAATAACTTTAGAATGATCTTGAGCTGTACCAGAATTAGTATAAGACATACTGTATACACCCATGGGCCACTATGGAACCTACCTGGACAAAAATCATTGACCAATACTACTACAAGTTATTGGAAATCTGTAACCACAGTTCACTTTATGGGTAATACAAAGGTCATTATAAGAATCCAGTTCCTAAATGCCTGACCTGCTCTGCATCCAGGCTGTAGGCTTGCTTCACCAGGTTCTCTTTCCCTGTAAAAAGTACACCATAATATATTTGACCACCACCACACTCAGAGTAGTGTGCCTGTTTCTGTATGTGCGCATATGTGTATGTGTGTGCACGCAGAAGTGGGGAGTATTCAGAATTTTTTTTTTTTTTTTTTTTTAGCAGCATACTTACTTTATGTTGACAATATGAAATGATTCAAACATTTGTTGCACCTCCTTCAGATATGAGTTAGTGTGTCTCATTTTGTGCATTGTTTAATGTTTTGTCCTTCAAATTACAAGTTACATCCTGGCAGTTACCGTAAATTTATAAGCCGCTACTTTTTTTCCACGCTTTGAACCCTGCGGCTTTTACAGCAGTGCGGCTTATATATGGAATTTTACTGGATAACGACCCCTGGGGGGCGCTCTCTAGCTGTAAACGTAAAAGTGAGACAGACGTGGGGAAAGATTCTGCTCTGAAGAATTCACTAGTTTTGATTTTGAACGATCATTTTGCGCATCATGAAATGGATATGATGCAGTTTTTAAGATAAAGAAACAGAAAGGAAACAGAGCAGGGGTCGGCCTTTAACACGCACGCAAAGAGCCATTTGGACCCACTTTCCACATAAAATAAAACACTGGGAGCCGCAAATACTTTTTGACATCTAAAATGAAGATAACACTGTATAATAACAATAATGTAACGGAATAATGTAGGTTTTACTTTCACGGACAAGCCTTCTACACGTGGCAGATAAATATGGCAAAAACAACTTAAGTGCATTAAAAAAATACAACTCACCAAACCGCTGCATCATGCATCGCGCTGATATGTGATTATGTCTACTCTACTTCCGCAGTTTCTTTAAAAAAACAACAACAAAAAAAACTCGTAGCGTATCGTTTAATCCCAGGTGCTTATCTCCATGTGCCAAAGCAGTTTTGAAGGTTTCATTGTCCATTATTTGCTTTTCCCGTATGTTACGCAGAGCGGACTCTGTGCGTGAGTCACCTGTAGCGCAAACCCAGATTTAAGTAGGCATTGTCCTGTTAAATTTATCTTTCTTTTCTTGGAGGTCGTAGTCTCTTCTTCTGGCTCCTCAGTTGTCCTTTTCCCCTTTGTTAAAAAGATCTCCCAAAGACTTTTGTTTTGGCTCATTTTCACATCGCTTGTTGGCTCTACTTTAATGCGTCGGTCTGATGTGTTAAACGTGATACGTCACCCGCGGAGACAAGAGCAGATAATATACTTGCTACTACATCAAATAGATTTCTGTGGCGATTTCCAGCAGGATTTTCATGATACATCTACGGACGAGCTTATTAGTGTGTCATTAGGGACGGGCCAAAGTTGCTCCTGACCCCTGTGCGCACAATGTCTCAAAATCAGGGCTCTTTACGCAGGACTGAGCTGTGTCTGTGTTAGTTCCCAAGCCACGCAGAGCCGCAGTATGAGGCGGAAAGAGGCGCATGCGGCTCCGGAGCCGCGAGTTGCCGACCCCTGAAATAGAGCCACTGCACGTAAGCTCGACATCAATGATCCAACTTGGTCAATGTAAAAAAGACGACAAAAGTTTTCAGAGGAAATAAAAGCAGATTTTCCGTGTTGGTGCAGCTTTATTTTCTAAACCTGCAGATGTGTTCATCCCGTGTTGTTGTCGTGTTGGTGCCAATTTTCAGGCACAGTTTAAAAAAAAGCGTGTCGGTGCACCGTCTTTCTGTGTAAATATCTCATGTTACAATATGAAAACCTGCGGCTTTTATTCAGGTGCGGCTTATATATGTACAAAATTGATTTTCTCTTCAAATTTAGCTGGTGCGGCTTATATCAAGGTGCGCTCTGTAGTCCGAAATTTACGGTACATTTTTAAGGTACTCTTAGTTCAGTAGTACTTTTCCCAAATGTTTTATTCTTACTTGAGTAATTTCTTGGACCGCTACTTTATCCTTTATACTTCTACCTGAGTAATATTATTCTGAAGTAACGTTACTCTTACTTGAGTACACATTTTGGCTACTCTACCCACGTCTGTGTGTGCATGTGACTGCGTGCATGTTCTGCTACCTCACCTTTGATGACTGACTGGCCGGAGTAGTCCCCCTGTAACACACACAGGTTTGTTAGGTTCTGCTCAGAGGGTAACCGTGCTGTTGTAACGGAGAGGCTACTGTAGGTGCGAGGGACTAAAACTGATACTATGTACATTACACAGTGGACCAAACCAGAAGAGCCATAGAACATGACAAATGCCTCTAAAGGGCCCATACTATGCTATTTTCAGCTTTCTGTTGTAATGTTGTTTCCTCATCGTACCTGGAGTTGTGTTTTGTTTCATTCACACATGTTGAATCCTGCATATTTAGGCCGAGTTCTTCTCTCAAATAGAAAACACTCTGTTCCAGCTTATGGTGTCATGTGGTAATATAGGAAGTGCTCCACTGTGGTTTTAAACTCCATACATGTTCACCAGAATCATTTGGATGATTTCAGTTTCATTGGAATTGTCAGTCTCTACTGAACTAAAAGTAAAAGCTAGCAGTTGAGTGAATGAAACTAAATACAATTCCAGGTGTGTTTTTGTTGAGGTAACAGCATTATAACATGACTTAAAGCACATAAGAGTCATTTTTGCATGACATAGGACCTTTAAAGTCGACAGGCTTGTGTGTTTTCTACTTGTGACTTGGTTTGGTGGAATAGTACCTGTGCTAAATATGTACACACATGAACAAAATTGTTGGTACCCATCGGTTAATGAAAGAAAAACGCACAATGGTCACAGAAATAACTTGAATCTGACAAAAGTAATAATAAAAAATCTTTGAAATTTATCCAATAAAAGTCAGACATTTCTTTTCAACCTTGCTTCAACAGAATTACTTAAAAAAATAAACTCATGAAACAGGCCTGGACAAAAATGATGGCACCTCTAGAAAAGATGGAAAATAATGTGACCAAAGGGACATGTTAATCCAAGGTGTGACCACTAAATAGCATCGCAGGTGTCTACAATCTTGTAATCAGTCAGTGAGCTGAAGGTAGTCAATGTGCTATTTGGTGGCATGGTGTGTCAACATGGACCAGAGGAAGCAAAGGAAAGAGTTGTCTCAGGAGATTAGAAAGAAAATTATAGACATGCATGTTAAAGGTAAAGACCATCTCCAAGCAGCTTGATGTTCCTGTGACTACAGTTGGACATATTATTCAGAAATTTAAGATCCATGGGACTGTAGCCAGCCTCCCTGGACGTGGCCGCAGAAGGAAAATTGATGACAAATCAAAGAGACGGATAATATGAACGGTAACAAAAGATCCCAGAAAAACTTCTAAAGAGATTAAAGGTGAACTTCAAGCTCAAGGAACATCAGTGTCAGATCGCACCATCCGACACCGTTTGAGCCAAAGTGGACTAATGGGAGACGATCAAGGAGCATACCATTGTTGAAAACAAATCATAAGTAATCCAGATTGGAATTTGCCAAACTACATGTTGACATGTTGCCGCAAAGTTTCTTAGACAAAAATGGAACTTTTTGTCAAGGCATATCTCTATGTTCACAGATGGAAAAATTAAGCATATCAAGAAAAGAACATTGTCCCTACTGTGAAACATGGAGGAGGCTCTTATATTCTAGGGCTGCTTTGCTGCATCTGGCACAGGATGTCTTGAATCTGTGCATGGTACAATGAAATCTCAAGACTATCAAGGGATTCTAGAGAGAAATGTGCTTGACAGTGTCAGAAAGGTTGGTTGCAGGTCATGGGTCTTGCAACAGGACATTGACCCAAAACACACAGCTAAAAACACCCAAGAATGGCTAAGAGGAAAACATTGGACTATTCTAAAGTGGCCTTCTATGAGCCCTGACCTAAATCCTATTGAGCATCTTTGACACGAGCTGAAACATGCCGTCAGGTTTGAAGGGTGCTTTTTCCAGAGACAACTGGAGCAGTTTGCTAATGAGGAGTGGGCCAAAATACCTGCTGAGAGGCACATTGAGGTCTCATTAACATTTACAGGAATCGTCAAAAACCTCAAAAGGTTGTGCAACAAAATATTAAGTTAAGGGTACCATCATTTTTGTCTAGGCATGTTTCATGAGTTGTTATATATATATATATATATATATATATATATATATGTATATGTATGTAAAGCAATGTCTGACTTTCACTGATTAAATTTCATAGAATTTGTATTTATTATTACTTTTGTCAGATTCAAGTTATTTCTGTCACCATTGTGAGTTTTTCTTTCATTAACCGACAGGTACCAACAATTCTGTCCACGTGTGTATCATAGTTTTACATCAATTAAGTGGCAGTTTGTGGAAAACAGAAGAAAAGTACAAAAATATAAGAAAAATACAAAACATAGTGGTCTAAAACAGAAAACCGCTACTTATGTCATCACCAAAATTTCTATCAAAAACACAGGGAAAGCATTACAGATTAAACCGTCTTTCAACTAAATAAAGGTGTGCCTCTTTTTAACTTAATTTCAAATATTAATTCCTGGATGGTTGAAAACATTCACTCATTGGTCTTCAGGCTCAGAGAGAGAAATATTTACCCAAACAAGCTCAATCTTTTAACCTACCTCAAACAGTAAAAAACTGGGTGTAACTTTTGGCTCTGAGCTGACTTTTACCCCACACATTAAGAGCATCACACAAATATATTTTATTTATTCTTCTTTTTTTTTTTAGCACTTAAATAATATAGCCAGAATCCATCCCATTCTCTCTTGGGCCAACACAGAGACTCTGGTGCATGCTCATCAGATAGCCTACTATAATGCCCTGCTCTCTGGTCTTCTCAGAAAGAATATTTCAGGTTTACAGGTTTTGGCTCCCCAGCTGTTTCAGGATCGATTTTAAAGTTCTTTTACTGTTTTTTTAATGCCTTGATGGGCTTTGGCCTTCTTATCTTTCAGAACTGCTTTTACCCTACGAACCCTCACGGACCCTGTGCTCCTCTGGAAGCAGGCTCCTAATCATTCTCAAAGTCAGGAAATACACTCATGGCAAGGCATCTTTCCAGTACTATGGTGTATGCATGCGTGTGTGTGGATGTGGGTGAGACTGTGCCTGTGACTATGTTTGCAGATGCATTATTTGGTTATAACGGTTGGGCAGTTGTGGGAGTAAGGGAGTTAAGTGAAAGGACATGTGGGATTGTTTTTAAAAACACTTTATAAATAAAGTTAGATTGACTGATTCATTTATATTTGCCTGATCATATCTATTGTGCAATGAAGACAAGTCATTAACCTTTACCTGGCAACCATAATGTTAAGGAATTAGCTCCATGCATGTTATATCTGCTGCCTATGTCCAACCAGAGAGTAAAAGTATAAAAAAAACTAGCCAAGATTTTTTCGTAAAATCTTGTCTATAATGTTGTTAAGTCTGTTTTGTTGGAATGAGTAGTCTAGCCTGTCACATGCACTTTAGGCAGAATGGAGCACTCACCATGGGGCTTTTGAGCTGCACTTTCACAGTCTCCAGCCCGCGTGTGCCATCGTCTTTGGACATTATAGATGAGTCCTTCTGGTCAAAACAGTACATGTGAGGGCAGGAAATAAGCTAAGGGCGCTAAGTTAACTGCATGGTGCCCCAGGATTTATGATTAGGGTTGTTAAAAGTATTGAAAGTAATAATCAATACTAAAATCAATATTGATACTAGACACTCAATTGAACAAGAAATTTGACCTTTCTGGCTGCAATGAAATGAATACTGTGTGGAGAGAATAGTTCTGATACTCACCTCCTTTAAGCACTCGTCCATCTTTTCCTGAAATAAAATAAAAATCATAAATAGATTAATTTAGAGCACAAGTATCAGATATGACATTATTAGATATTATAATGTTTTAAAATAAGTCGCAAAGTAATAGTATTAACACTTGATATTCATTTGAGCAAGTATCAATACTAGGAAAGTCACATTCACAGGACACAAATGAACCTTTCCTGAATAGCTTTAGAATGATGAACTGTATCTGAATAATTATAACACCACATAGATCAGTATACACCCATTGGACCACTATGGAACATACCTGGACCACTGATGGATTACACAGATATAAGGCCACATGGTAATATAAAAGAAAGTACTACCATTTAATGTTAAAAATATCCGTCTATTGTCTAAAGAAATCATCGTGGTATCAGAATCAGTATTGATTATAGAGTCTACTCCTTAGTATCGAAATAGTCTTATTTAACAAACTCTAGACTAGGGCCGTACTCGATACCTCCACGTGTAGAGGTGTGTACTGACCTGAGTGAGCTGCTGCTGGAGCTGGGACACCTGGTCCAGAAGTCCTCTCTGCTCCTGGTGAGACCTCCTCAGACTTTCCTGGAGGCCCTCGTTCTTACGCTCCAGCTCCTGTCCACACACAAACACAAATCACTCACATATAAGGTGAGTGATTTGAGAGTGTACCTACTCTGTATGAAGTGTTTAGCCAAAAGCAATAACTGGCTAAACACAGTGTAGGTACAATCTCAGGGGATCAGTATCTTTCAGAAAGCTAATGTGTAGTATGGACCACTATGGAACCTACCTGGACCACTGAAGGATTACACAGATAAAAGGACACATGGTAATATAAAAGAAAGTACTAGCATTTAATGTTGAAAATTGCTGTTGTTTTGTTTGTTTTTTTATCATTGCGGTACCGAAATGAGTATTGAGTTTTGAGTCGATTCCTTAGTATCAGAATAGAGTTTGAAATTTTAGTATCATGACAACAATACTATGAGGTAGGAGTACTCACATGTATGATCTGATCCTTCTTGTTGAGTTCAGCAGAGTCGGGTCTCTCTATAGAATACTGCAAAGGAGATGGTAAGAATTATACACTTGAATAGTAGACATTAAATATTCTCTAATAATAATAATACATCAGTTCAGCAGAGTCAGGTCTCTCTATAGAATACTGCAAAGGAGATGGTAAGAATTATACACTTGAATAGTAGACATTAAATATTCTCTAATAATAATAATACATCAGAATCGCTCCTCCAGTCCATGTCCATGAAATGTCTGACCCAGCAGGTGAATCCATTTAGTTCCATTAGGTTCTGTTCTTTAAGGGCTCCTGACAGTTGTATAAAAAAGTAAAACCATGCACTGCTTTGCCAAAAAAATAGTCCCCATCTGGATTTCACTCGGCAAATAGAAAGAGGTGAGCAGCAGGTAGTTACATTTACTCAAAGATGGGGTATTATGCAACATCAACATTTGTTGAAACCATGTTATGTTGTTCCCTCATCAAAAACATGCATGAAGAGGTTTTGGATGTCATCCATGTATGTTTGAGTAATCTAGCAATCTCAACCGGGCCCTATTCAAACCCTATGTATGGTTAGCAGTACAAGCATGTGCAAGACGCACAAGCCTACATAACTCATTACTTAGGCTTGTTACTTAAAGTCATTATCATTTTCTGCAATATTCTGCAATAGTTAAACGGCTCACTAATAGTTGAAAACTGCACAACTTATAGGCCCTACCTCTTCATAGTCTCCATACCACTTCTTCATAGTGGTACTTCACTGTACTGACTGTCAATATGCATTTTTAAACTGGAAAAGTGACAACATGACATTTTTTACTCTACATGTATGATCTGGAGTCTTCATTTTTTCAAATAATTACAACCGAGTACAGGAGTGTGGGCAAGGATAGTGAGTCAGCTAATGATGCCTGGAATATATGGCCGTCAATACAATCCATGTGTGCTCTCTCTCAATGTTCTACAATATTTGAGCCAAACTCCATGGTAACCACTAGAGGGCAGTCCTGTACAGCTTGTAACACACTTGTCACGTTTCAAGCTAAATCGGTCTGACACATTGACCACACACAATACTGTGTCTATGGGACTGTACCAACAATACACACAGAATACACTCAAGAGTAACGTAAAAAATAATAGTACTCAAGTAGAAGTACAAAGTAGTGGTCCAAGAAATAACTCGGGTACGACTTTTGACGCTTTTACTCTTAAGTGAGAGTAACTTAAGAGTCACTGCCAGGACTTAACATCTTATTTATAATTTGAAGTGAATGTGAAGGACAAAACATTAAATAATACACAAAAAAGTACTATTTCTTTAAAAAGTTACTGTAACTGTATGAAACTGAGTACTACCCTCCTCTGGATTTGTATGACAAGGATTATGATTGTGATTTGCACTTTGTTTTGATAATAGGTTTCTGTTTCTAAAAGAATTGACAAAAACACTGCAATATTAATGGACAAACTAATACAAGAATCACATTTCAGACCCTGTTTGTACAGACCTACAGGGTGAGCAGTTTTTATGCCAATTAAGATTTTGTTGTTGAGGAAATTATTCATTCAAATTAGCACTTGAAAATTGCAGCCTTTGCACTTTGCTAATTGCGTTCATTCAAATTGCTTTAATTTTGATTCTTCTTGCAGCCCCATCTTCAAGGCACTCAAAGCACTTTACACCAAGGAACCACTCACTTATTCACACCCATTCATACAAAGTGACAGAGAGGCGAGGCAGGTTAAGAGTCTTGTACAAGGACACAACAACAACAACAGTATTCAATACACAGAGTGAAATGTGCCTATGGGACCGTCTACAGAAAACACAGAGGGGGACATGTGATCACAGTCTATGGGCTATACAGGACCTTACCTGTCGCTTCCACTGTTCGATCCTCGCAGCGTCTTTCTCTGTTGGACATTAAAAGAGAAAAAGAGGGTGAATGTATGCGTTTGGGGTAATATTGTGCAACTCCTTAAACAACAAAAGGTAATGGTGGTGATGGCATTTCAAATTCACAGGGGCAGCAGTCTAAGCAGGGACTCCCAGACTTTCCTCACCCCTGACACTTCCTCCAGCTCCAGGGGGACCCCAAGGCGTTTCCAGGCCAGCCATGGGACATAGTCTCTCCAGCATGTCCTCTGTTTTTCCCGGGGTCTCTTTTCGGTGGGACATGCCCAGAACACCTCTCCAGATAGGCATCCAGGTGGCATCTAGAACAGTTGGCCAAGCCACTTCAGGTGGCTCCTCTTCACATGGACAAACAGTGGCTCCGAGCTCGTCCCGTGTGACTGGGGTCCTCACCCTATCTCTAGGGGAGCACCCAGCTCCTTGTGGAAGGTACTCGTTTCCACCGCTTGTATTTGCAAACTTGTCCTTTCAGTCATTACTCAAAGTTTGGCTTTGGACAACATCATCTGCAAACAGCAGAGATGTAATCCTGTGGTCCCCGAACCGGACCCCCTCCAACCCTTGACCGCACCTAGAAGTTCTGTCCATAAAAACAATGAACAGAACCGACAAAAGGCAGCCTTGGTGGAGTCTAACATGCACAGGTCTGACCTACTACAGGCAATGTGAACACATCTCCTGCTTCGGTCATACAAGGACCAGAGAGCCCTTAGCAGGGCTTAGCAAGAGCCCCAGACTCCATACTTCTAGAGTCCCCCACAGGACACCACAAGGGACAACAGTCGGATACCTTCTCCAGATCCACAAAGCACATGTGGACTGGTTGGGCAAACTTCCATGAACTCTCGAGACCTAAGAGAGTATAGACCTGGTCCAGTGTTTCGCGACCAGGACCAAAAGCACACTGCTCCTCCTGAATCCGAGGTTGACTATCGGTCAGATTTTCCTCTCCAGTGCCTGAATAGACCTTACTCGGAATGCTGAGGAGTGTGATTCCCCTGTAGATGGAACCCACCATCCGGTCTCCCCAGTATCAATATCAAGTTCGAAATTTTAGTATGATGACAAAACTACAAGACTACTACTAGTAGTCCATACCTCTGCTAGCCCTTTCCAAGTGAGCTTTGAGGCAGATTGAGCAGCTCAGGGCTTTTGCTGTGGCGGGCATAGTGGAAAGCATCGTGGCCAAAAGCGTCCTGAGGTCGGAGGTCAGCACCGCTCTTCAGTAGCACCTCTACAGCGTCCTTACAGCCATACTCGCACCCGAGGATCAGAGCCGTCCTGCCGGGGAACACAGGCAGAGTCAGAGCAACAACACCGGTGGACAAGCATTACCTATGGCAGCATATTATACATTATATAGTGCAATAAGAATAATTGAAATATGAACCAATGCTACAGAGCTGTTAAGTGATGATGAAACTTCTGGGTGCACAACCCATTTCTAGCTTTGTTTTCCTTATTCATCAAACAAGAGATAGTTGTATGTTTAACCACAGACTGTATCAAATATGTAAACACTGTACTACACTGCATTATAATCTACTGTACCATAGGATTACTAGTGTGTATATCTCACTAACTGCCTGTCATCAATTCTGTACACGTTCTGTCACATAAGTTCAGTACAGTTATAGATCCATGCTTATAACCTTGTTTGCTCTAAACAAAATGTTCATTATTTTCAAACAGCTGATGGACCTGAAGTGACATCACACCCAATAGCTCTATGTGAACCAGTGCAATGTGAACCAGTCCATAGTGAACCAGTGCAAAGTGAACTAGTGCAATACAGAGGAGTGTGTAATGAAGTTAAACAGTCACAGCCTGCTCAGCCCGCAAGTCAATTTCTCAATCATGTTTCTCATAGAAGTTTCGAAAAATTCAAATTTTAAGAGTTAATTGACATTACGGAGGCTAACCAACTACGTGCCAACCTGCTACATGCTAACTAATATCCATAACACGGATGTTTTAAGTCCAAAAAGACCGTTTAAAAAGAAAGATTCTGCAAAATGTTTTAATAATGCAGAGGTATATACATTTTCAAAAAGATTTTAAATCAAATTATAGGTCTTGTGCTCATTTGTTACCACCAGTGACATGCGGTGAGGTTCATGGCTGGAGGGGCACTGATGTCATCACAATCAGATTTACAAACAAGTAAACCAGGTGTTGGCAAGTAAATTTTGGCCCTTTTATTCTGACTTGGGGCCCGAATAAAAAAGAATTTGAAAATAAAAGTTATGAAGTCTGTATGAAATATTTCTAATAGTATGAAATAAAAAGCAAGCTGATTTTGTATTGCCAGCCTTTGCATGTGTATCACTCTGTTTGAAAAGAGCGAGTCTTTCATCCCGTAGTCTGGGGCAAATCCTTTAGCTACGGCCTTGGTCTTCCTTTAATTATAATTATAACAGTTTAGAAAACTGCTTAAGCTTTAATATGTAATCTTCCTCCATTCCTCCGCACGTCTCTTCTCAGTATTTGAAAGGTAAAAGTAAAAATTCTGTGATTTAGAATTTTAAAAAAGAATTAAAATTGCAAAGTTAAATAGAAAATGACTTTATAGTACAAATCATTGGATAAATATAACCATTTCATTTATTTTTTTCTCTGTAATGACAAGTGAGGTATTGCCTCACCTGCCTCCCTTGACTGCACATCACTGGTTACCACATAGCTGATTAACCCTGAGCTTTCAAACTTTTAACATACATTTTTTGTATATTAAAGTGTATGGGAAAAATTGTATCCATACATATAAATCCGCCGACTTTTGAGTTGGAATATTGCGGTGTCCAATGGGAGCTGCCGTCGCCATGAACGTCATCACAACAAAGCCCTGCATGTTGTTGGCTCCTCCTATGGATAGCTGCAGCCACACTAGCGAGCAGCTAATCTTTTTTTCCATTTGTACCGAAATGACTACACAACACTGCCGAATCCTACAAGTATAGCCGATTAAGAAAATAAAATTGGAGATCAGACTGGAGTGCATTCGGCACAGTGGGGGTGTGTGGGTAGAGGTGAAAACGTGGGTAGATCGGAGCAATGACGCCTTGAATACAAGAGAATAAAGATTGTGTGTGTGTGTCCTAATGAAATGAAAAGGTACACAGGCTATTTATTCAGTCTGAAAAAAAGTATTCTTCTTTCTATCATATATTGAACAATATTTGATATAGTAATAACGCAGGACTATTGTTGACAATAGTAATGAAAGTAAAATAGGACATCACTATTTGCTCATCGTGTCACTAAATTTGAATAATCATACAACCATTATGCTTCTTGTCACTATAACTGTAAAACTTGATTGGCAGGATGACAGGAGTGTGGACATTTCAGACAAGACTGAAATTTGAACTGCTAAACTAATCCAAGAATCCTATGCATTACAGAACATGTTTGCAGAGGTCTATAGGTTTGTTTTTGTTTTTTGTGTGTGAAAGATGGATATAGAAGAAAAACACACATTTAAAAAGGATTTTAAAAGTTAGATATGATAACTGTTTTTTTTAAATGACCAGTGTTGGGAATAACAGAGTAACGGCGTTACTAACTGCGTGACTTTTTCCACTAACGGAGTAATCTAACTAATTACTTTTCCCAGCGTCCTAACGCCGTTACTGACTATATAATGTGGCGCGTTACTTTTAATTCGGTTCACTCTTCTCTTCATCAGAGTCTCTCAGCCGAGGAGCTGCAACGCGGCTCGGGGTGAGATAAAAGGCTTGTTTGAGATGAGGCGGGCGCAGATACTATCGCCGTCGATCGATGCGCGGTGCATGCCGGTTAGTTTTGTGTCCAAGATGCCACCGACTTGCGCTGACATAACCTGTGCGCCGGTAACGGGAAGTTTTTGAGCAAGGCGAGAGCAGCAGCTCTCCACCGCCAGCGGCCGCCTGCATGGACTACAAACGCTTAATGCATGATGGGAAATGATGTCCTGTCCACACGTGCATCGACAGCTGATTGGATGGATAGATAGATAAATAAAGGAATAGATACGTGTTAGCGGGATTGTGTGAATCTTTTAATGAATGTTAAAGAGTTGGATAAAGTTCAGTTTATGTTGAAATGAGAGTGATTAATATTTGAATACTGGGCAGAGAATTACAGTGTGTGGCCAGAAAAGCTTAAAGGTTTTGTCTTATTTTACATGGTTTACATTTGAATGCCTTATTTTTGTTAATACATTGCAATGATTTTTTTCAGTATTATAATGAAGAAAATATTTGAAGTACAGTTGTCTGAAATTGCGTGACATGTTGATTTATTTGCACTTCAAATAACATTTTTTATATATTTTTTATACATTCTATAATTTACTTAAACAAATACAATATAGTGGCAATCTGTTAAAGTGAAATAAATGTTAAAGGTTCACATCTGTTGTGTTTTTATTGTTTTAACATAATAAGTAACGTCATAGTTACTTTGCCTAGTAACTAGTTACTTCTCCCAAAAAGTAACTGAGTTACTAACTCAGTTACTTTTTGGGAGAAGTAACTTGTAACTATAACTAATTACATTTTTGAAGTAAGATGCCCAACACTGGAAATGACTAATCTGTCAAAAGTAAAAAATAAAAAAAATAAAATTCAGAAGCAGATACTGGTATTGCTTTGCAGAAGTGGGTAGTACTCAGTTACATTTACTTGAATAACTCTAAAGAAATTTAGCTTTTCAGAGTACTTTTCTATCTGTATTTACTTCCTACTTCAGTAAGGTTTTTATTGAAGTAACAGTACTGTTACTTGAGTTAAGGTTGTGGTTCCTCTTCCCACTGTGAGTAAGTCTAAAGCAGCAAAAACTTTATGTTGGCACATGAAATGATTTGAACATTTGTGTTTCTTGCAGCTCCTTCAGATATGATTTACTTTGTCTCATTGTTGTGTCTATCCTTTGAAAATACCGGATTTTGTGCAGTATGTAATGCTGTGTCCTTCAAATTACATTAACTTTAAATTATAAATCAGACGGCACTTCCTGACACTTACTCTTTCAGTTCTGTAATCTTTCTGGGACCACTACTTATTATATGTTACTCTTACTAGAATAGAATAGAGTAGACTAGAATATATTTTTGGTTCATTGTTCAAATACATCCATTTTCGTCTGGATGTATTTGGATGGATGTATGGAAAATGGGTGGATGGATGTTCAAATACAAGCTGGAACAATATTTTTTTAAAGTCAATATTTATTTTCATTTTCTTTAAACTAAAGTAAAAGGTTGAATGAATAACTTGTATATTAGCATACAAGTGGCATAAATTTGTTTCAATATTATTGTTTATCATCAAAATTTACTTCAGTGATTATCGTGACAGGCCTAACCACCTCTGTGTGCGTGGATTCACTGGAATTACTGCGACAGACACATACATCATGTAATAACAGGTGTGTGGTGTCTTTTTAATGAGGAACTCTATAACTGTCAGGACTTAAAATCTAATTGATAATTTGAGGTCAGTGTAATTTGAATGGCACAACATAAAATAATGCACAAAATTTGATATTTTAAAAGATCCACAAAATTGAGACAAACAATCATATCTGAAGGAGTGCTGCAACACACAAATGTTCAAATTAACAAAGATTGTAGACTTACTCACAGTGGGAAGAGGAACCACAAGAGTGCTGTTACTATAATAATAATATTAAGAGCAAAAGTCCTAAGAGTAAAAGTATGCTGCTAGAAAAGTACTCTGAAAAGTGCCTTTTTTCAAGTTAAATGTAAGAGAAAATGTAACTGAGTACTACTCCCCTTTGGTTGTACTGATTATTGCAGTACCATATCATAATAGCACTGGTATGGTGTGTCATGTATTGTCATGATTCCTCGCTGTAGTACTGCACACTGATGTCTGGTAACAAAATGTGTTGAGAGAAAGCTGCCATCACTTGTTTTGCTTGTCTGGGATGGTGATGTCAGCTCCTCTCTCCAGCAGCAGCTGACAGATCTTTGGGTGACACATCTGCGTGGCCAGCACCAGAGGGGTCCTTCCGTCCTGTAACACACACAGGCACGCGCACACACAGAGGCATAGGCCCGAGTCAATGTGTGCAAGGAAAACAAAACATTTCACTAGACATTAAAACTAGCATGTCGTTAGGCTAATACTTTTTCAAGGTTTTGGGGAATATATAAAAATATATATATACACAAACTTACTGTACTATATACTGTCACTGTGGGGTATTAAAGAGGCAATATTTTTACTTCTATGGGGTATTAAAGAGGGGGTATTTTACTTTTATGGGGTATTAACTGCTAACATTTTACACATTTAGATCACCATGTTGCCTTTTATTGTTTTGAAAATGCTACATTTACTGAAAACAATGGATTAACATGTTTCATAAGTTTCACTTTCATTTTTGATACTCTGAAAGCCAGTATCTTTTTTATTCTGTAAAGTACGTTGAAATACTTTGTGCATGAATTGTGCCATACAAATAAACTTAACTTGTCAAACGCACATTAGAGCAATATTAGTAAAAAGGCTTTCACATAACTCTTGCTGTGTTATAAATTAGCGTTTTACCTGCAGATTACTTATAAATGAGAGACAGCGTAAGACTAGGAGAGGAGCTGGTTTGAGGAGGTTAAAGTGACTTTGCGTTTGGAAGGAAGCAGGAGAGGAGCCAGTGTACTGCTAATAGAGGGCTTGAATAGGGCCCGAAAGAGACGGTTAAAATATTCACTGTTAAGGCAATGCTTGGACTACTGCCGACCTACATCTGTTCCTTACTGTCACAGAGAAGGGCTGATTCTTATTCTCTTCTCTTATTCTCTGCTCTCTGTTCCATTAGCTCACACTGAACTGGGCAAAAAGTCTTTTGTCCACTCTGCACCTTATGCATGGAATATGTTGCAGAAAGACTGCTTGACAGAGTTGACTTCCTTGAATGCTTTTAAATCTAAATTGAGAGGTCTCAAGGCCGACTCCACAACATGCATTTGTTTTTCATAATCTGTTTGTCTTTTCCTGTTATCTTGTCTCTTTGTAATTATGTAACTGTATTTTTTTTATTTGCTGCTGGCCAGGACTCCCTTGAAAAAGAGGTTGTTAATCTCAATGGGACTTTCCTGGTTAAATAAAGGTTAAATAAAAATAAAAAATAAATACAACTCAAACATGCATGGATTACATCTAATCTAATATATCTCCAGGCATGTTTCTGATGAAGAAACAGCATTATAATATGGTAGTAAATTTATTTAGCGTAATACCCCCTCTTTAAATGTCCTGTGATGTTATGGCGCCATTTTTAGGCCAGAACATTGAAAGATATTCAGTTTTGACTTGTTGATTGCTATGGCAACAGTTCTAATTAACCATCATTCAGAAATGTATAGATAGTAAAAAAACTAAAAAAACAACAACAGAAAAACAAAAACAAAAACATATGACCATATTGTATATAAAAAAAAAAAGAAAACCAACATGGGTGATGTGTGTAATGAACTGGCCATGACTTAGGCACTTTTACATGAGTTCTATTGATTCTCATTGGAGCCAAACTTCAGCACAGCCCAAATAGTGAAATAAAACATTCCAAAAACTATTTAACTTTACTTTATCCTATATTATACAAAACTGACTCCTGTAAGCTTTAAGCCATGTTATAATGCTGCTACAAATTTTCTAAAAATGACTGACATGTATCTTTATTGTCACATGGCCATAACTAAATACACTGAGAGGAATGGTGCAGAGGTGAGTGCTTCTTACAAAGTCGGTGGTGTTGATGCCGGCCCCGCTGTCACATAGGAGTTTAACACTGGAGGAGCAGCCAGCCATCACTGCAGCAGAGGAGAGCAGGGTTAGAGAAGGGTCAGAGCAGGGTTCTGCTCGTGGTCTCTCTCAGTCACACCAGACTTTGTGATTTTCATCCATCCATTTTCTTCTGCTTTATCCGGGGCCGGGCCGCGAAGGCAGCAGTTTCAGCAGGGAGGCCCAAACTTCCCTCTCCACACACACTTCCTCCAGCTCTTCCGGGGGAATACCAAGGCGTTCCCAGGCCAGCCGAGAGACACAGTCCCTCCAGCGTGTCCTGGGTCTTCCCCGGGGCCAAAACACCTCCCTAGGGAGGTGTCCAGGAGGCATCCGGAATAGATGCCCGAGCCACCTCAACTGGCTCCTCTCAACGTGGAGGAGCAGCGGCTCTACTCTGAGATCCTCCCGTGTGACTGAGCTCCTCACCCTATCTCTAAGGGAGTGCCCCAGCCACCCTGCGGAGGAAACTCATTTTGGTCGCTTGTATCCGCGATCTTGTCCTTTCGATCATTACCCAAAGCTCATAGGGTAGAAACGTAGATTGACCGGTAAATGGAGAGCTTTGCCTTTCGGCTCAGCTCCTTCTTTATCACAACAGACTGATACCACCTCACTGCAGACGCTGCACCGATCCGCCTGTCAATCTCACGCTCCATTCGTCCCTCACCCGTGAACAAGACCCCGAGATACTTGAACTCCTCCACTTGAGGCAGAGACTCACCACCCACCAGGAGAGGGGCAAGCCACCTTTTTCTGGTCGAGAACCATGGGCCTCGGATTTGAAGGTGCTGATTTTCATCCCAGTTGCTTCACACTCGACTGCAAACCGCCCCAGTGCCTGCTGCAGGTCCTGGTTCGATGAAGCCATCAGGACAACATCATCTGCAAACAGCAGAGATGAGATCCTGTGGTTCCCAAACCAGACCCCCTTCGGCCCCTGGCTGCGCCAAGAAATTCTGTCCATAAATATAATGAACAGAACCGGTGACAAGGGTAGCCCTGGAAGAGTTCAACATGCACTGGGAACAGCGTCTGACTTACTGCCGGCAATGCGAACACAGCTCCCTGCTCCGGTCATACAGGGATCGGACAGCCTTAGCAAAGGGCCCCGGACTCCCGAAGCACCCCCCAAAGGACACCACGAGGGACACGGTCGAATGCCTTCTCCAGATCCACAAAACACATGTGGACTGGTTGGGCAAACTCCCATGAACCCTCGAGGACCCGATGTAGAGTATAGAACTGGTCCAGTGTTCTGCGACTGGGACGAAAACCACACTGCTCCTCCTGAATCCGAGGTTTGACTATCGTCAGATTCTCCTCTCCAGTACCCTGGAAATACACCTTACCGGGAAGGCTGAGGAGTGTGATTCCCCTGTAGTTGGAACACACCCTCCGGTCCCTCTGTTTAAGAGGGTCTGCCATTCCAAAGGTACTGTCCCCGACTGCCGCGCGATGTTGCAAAGGTGTGTCAGCCAAGACTGCCCCACAACATCCAGAGATTTAAGATACTCAGGAGGGATCTCGTCCACCCCCGGAGCCTTGCCACCGAGGAGATTACCAACCACCTCAGGGACCTCAGCCAGGGTGATGGACGAGTCCACCCTTGAGTCCTCAAACTTTGCTTCCTCCTTGGAAGACGTGACAGTGGGTTTGAGGAGATCTTCAAAGTATTCTTTCCACCGCCCAACTATGTCCCCAGTCGAGGTCAGCAGCTCTCCACCCGCACTGTAAACTGTGTTGGTGAAGCACTGCTTCCCTCTCCTGAGGCGTCGAATGGTTTGCCAGAATTTCTTCGAGGCCAACCGATAGTCCTCCTCCATGGCCTCCCCCAACTCCTCCAAGCTCCGAGTTATTGCCTCTGCGACTGCACGGGCTGCGGCACGCTTGGCCTGATGGTACTAGTCGGCTGCTTCAGGAGTGTCACAAGCCAGCAGGGAGTGAGTTGAAGATCCTGCTGACAGAGGGTTCCACCAGACATTCCCAACAGACCCTTACGATACGCTTGGGTCTGCCACGTCTGTCCGGCTTCCTCCTCTGCCAGCGGATCCAACTCACAACCAGGTGGTGATCCGTTGACAGCTCCGCCCCTCTCTTCACCCGAGTGTCCAAGACACACGGCCGAAGGTCAGATGACACGACGAGAAAGTTGATCATCCTGATGCCATGTGCACTTATGGACACCCTTGTGTTCGAACATGGTGTTTGTTATGGACAAACTGTGACAGTTCATTGTTCAAATACATCCATTTTTTAGCACAGGAGTCCAATAACGGAGGCCGTTTGTTCCCAATCACGCCCCTTCCAGGTGTCACTGGCGTTGCCCACGTGGGCGTTGAAGTCCCTCAGTAGAGCAATGGCCCACAGTAGCCCACACCAGCTTGCTGCCTCTCCCTTTAGGCCAACACCAGAGAAGTGGAGGGTCCAACCCCTCTCAAGGAGTTGGGTACCAGAGCCCAAGCTGTGCGTGGAGGTGGTGATTTGTGATTTTCAAGTAATTAAAAATCATCTTAAAGGGCCAGAAATCCAATTATAATCAGATTTTGGTGTGCAAGTAAACAAGGTCATTGATCCTACAGACAGATAATTTTAATGCTCATAGTGTTGAACATTCCAAACAAAGCAAAAGCATCTCCATGGGAACAAGCAGATTGCGAATTCACTACTACTCACCGCACAATTCATGCACCCATGTATACAGGACACTGGGACAGGTTATTCAAACCACAGACCTTCTGACCAGAGGGTGAACCTTACCAGCTGAGTCACTGTGACCCTTGTCACCTGGGTTGGCAGCTTTTGCACAAATAAGACCCCATGGAGACAGTTGTCATGTTCAGAGGTCGGCAAATTGCAGCCAATCAAATTGCAATTTGTATTTGATTGCTTCCTCGCTGCCCTCACAAACAGATACGTGAAGCATCGCTGTGTTTGTGGACACACAAAAACAGGGGAGATATTTGGCTTCAGGGCCTAGGAAAGCGTTCTCACCAGCGTCATGCAGAGCTGTGCGCCCCTGCAGGTCCACGTTCCCCACGGGGCAATTGTGCTGAAACAAAAGAAACATGGTAAGAAGCATGACGTGATGATTTGGGAAAAATATCAAATTTGCGTTTTTTTTCGGAAGCATCAGTTTGGTTATTTTTTGGCTATATGTTATGTTATATTTAAGATGTGAAAGGTTGAATAAATCACTTTTTTATGACTCATTACAGATACAAACTAATTACTAAAGTGTTGCATTCTGCTGTTAATTGTTCCATTTAAATTTCGATTTTCGATTCAGTTCTGATTAATCTTTCTTTCTTTATTCTTTATTTGACAGGGACCATGTACAAATTCATTAAAAGATGATTTGTACCAGATTTAGCTACTGCTACTTTCCATCTGCAGTCCCTGGGCAGGTGAACACACATTAAAAAATACATATCAATTAGCAATTACAATATACGACTACCGATTTGCCATACAACAATAACAATTAAATACAATTTAAAAAATGACCCTATGTCTAATACAGTATGTCCTTCCCAGTCCAGACTAATATAAAAATCATTATGTGCAGGTTTATACAGTGAGGACAGAGCAGCACCAACTAACTAGATTGATGTGGACACATTTGATTATTTAAAATGTACTTTTTCAAATTTCTAGTAAAATCCACAGACAATTTCAGACTATCTGGAAGCTGATTCCACTGCCTAATGGTTTGATAAGAAAAAGCTGATTGAGCAAAGGCCGAGGATCTTTTGGAACTATGCAATTTCGGTTTACGGAGGAACGAGTGGATCGGGTAGTTTGTTCAGAACAAAGGATAGCAAATTTTTTTAATGTAGGTTAAGCTGCATTATTAATAATTTTCTTAGATTTGAATACAAAATCTTGCAGCCTTCATTTATAAATGAACCCATATGGCTTTTTTCAGTTGATACAATTTGTCTAGCCATTGTGGCTTGGTAACCGATATTTACTAATAAGGATATCAGTATTATAGAATCTACAGAAAGGCCCACAAATAAAGGCTGTAATTAAGTTCACAAACTGACATGGGAATCGCATTTTGCAATTACTCACATTAGCACCTGGACTTTTTATACTGATGGTGTAAACATATAGGCACCTCTTTAGTTTCTTGTCTCTTTCCATGGACAGCAAACACATCTGATGCATAAACTGGGAATGACACAGGGACAGAGAGGCTGGGGCACTGATGGTACAGATACTATGAATTTTTCCAAATCAAACTGATACAAGATAATGAGATATTTGTCTGTGTAGTTCCACACTATGGCATTAAAGGGCCTTTAACAGATGTTTCCCTTGTAACTAAACTAAATATGTCATTACTAGTGCAAATAAGCAGCTCTTGAGGTCAAAATAAATCTGGTGCATCTGCATCCAAATTTAAAGCATTTTATTGTCTGATAATCATTTTATTGTCTGATAATCATTAATTATTATTTTGTTGTTTTTTAAATGTGCTATATAAATAAACTTGAATTGAATTGAATTGAATTATAATCATGAATTTTATTATTAATTAGCATGCTAGTCCACTCTGCTCTCTGAAAGTTCTGAAAAGCACTAATCTCAAACATCGTGAAGAATTCGGATGTTCAAAATGCATAAGGTAAGTGAAGGATAACTTTAGACTATTGCAAACTCAACTAATTTTGTTTTTCACACGTTTAAGACAGTAAAAATCAGGTACAGAGCCTTTAAAAGGTACAAGTTTTTTTTTTGTTTTTTTTTTATTGTTTGAAAACACCAAGCATTAATTTTGGGAGTGGCCTTGCCTCTCCACAGATCTGACCTTTGACTAGAGCACATGTGTCAAACTCAAGGCCCGGGGGCCAAATGTGGCCCTCCACATAATTTTATTTGGCCCTCAACATAGTAAATTAAAAGGTATGATGGTCTTAAAATGTCATTTTTTTAAGAGATATGTCATTACACAGCCATATTTTTACATCTATGCAAATGAATATGCAATATTTGAAACATGAATAAGTAATAAATACAGAAACGGTTAATTAACAAGTTAAAAAGTAGTTACATCTATTTTACATATGGCCCTTTGAGGGCAGCTATTTTGCTCATGTGGCCCTCGGTGAAAATGTGTTTGACACTGCTGGACTAGAGTTATCGCGATAATAAAATTTCAAACTCTATTTTGACATCAAGGCACAATTCCAATAGCACGATGATAATAACAAACAACCTTTCTTTAAACATTAGAATGTGATTTTCAGCATTAAATGGTAGTACTTTCTTTTATATTCCCATGTGGCCTTATATCTGTGTAATCCCTCAGTGGTCCAGGTAGGTTCCATAGTTGTTCATGGACATACACTAGTCTATGCGTCTTATACTTGTTCTGATACAGCTCAAGATCATTTTAAAGCTATTCAGAAAATGTTCATTTCTGTCCTGTGAATGTGACATTTCTAGTATTGATACCTGCTCAAATGAGTATCTAGTTTCAATACTAGTTTTAGTATTGATTATTATCAGATTTTTGATATGTTTGTTAACGCTACCTGTGACTTTGTGTAATCTGCTGGTCTTATAGTTTACTTCCATACTTTGGTAAATTCTAGGCAAAGCAATAAAATCACCACTTGAAACTTAAAATCCAACGTGATATAGGTCAGGATGAGGCAAAGAGACTGTTTGAGCCCTCCAGTGTGTATTTACAGTTGGCTGGTCATTACTCAAGCTGGCTCTGCTCTGAACACTGTGGGAGGCAGTGCTAACAAGAGCCTGATGTTGCTGGGTAGGTTCGGCCCGTGGTGAGCCCCTCTAAAAAAAACCCTCCACTCTCTCTGGCAACAGTGAAAGAAATTAGCAGGCTGATTGGGTGTCAGAAATCCTACACTGAGGGAGGAGAGTGGAGGCACCGGGTGGAGGGGGGTATCCAGCTGCTGCTCCGTCTGTTGTGGGCAGTGGGAGGTGGGGCAAGGAACACAAGGACAAGGGGCCGTCACTGCCTCTGACAGCACCACAGGAAAAGGGACAGTGCATCCCACTGAATCCAGCAACGTCACTGATCTACCAATCTTTTTCTTCTTTTTTTTTTTTCTTTTGTATATTTTCTACTATTTACTACTTATATTGTAGATACATAGGGAAGACATCAAATGTATGAATCAAAATATGTATTTTCTATTAAAATTCCACAAAGTATCCACCCTTTGCTTTGTGGACAGACCCTTGGTCTTCTCTCTATGAGCTTCACCATGAAGTCTCCTGAAATGGTTTTCACTTCACAGCTATGCCATGTCAGGGTCAAGAAATGTCAAGAGTGTGGAAAGCTGTGATCAAAGCAAAAGATGGCCAATTTTTCAAAATCTAAAATAAGTTTTGAGTTATTTTGAGTTTATTTTTTCCTACATTCCACATGTGTCATTCATAGTTTTGATGCCTTCAGTGAGAATATACAATATAAATAATCATGGAAATAAAGAAACATTAATGAGAAAGTGTGTCCCAACATATTTATTTCTGCACTGGCACAGTTTCTGCACTCATGTGTTTTAAACAGACTTGTCAGAAAACATTACATTAGCCAAAATGTGTCAGCTTTTAACCGTTTTAAAAGTTGTGACCGCCGGGCATGATGACCAGCTGAAAACACTGGTAAAATATATACTGTAAATGTATTTATAAAACAATGGTTCAAGACATTACTTTCATTCAGTTATAGGTGAATGGTCAGAACTTTCAAACGTTCTCGGCCAAAGTGACCAGCAAAAAAAAACCCAAAAAACCTGAATTATAATAGAAATAACAGAGCAATGAAGCTAGTGTGTTTACCATCACCCTGAGAAGTACAGGTATTATACTGCACTTTAGATTTATTTTTACAAAAGTTTAAATCTTTACAACTTTACTTCAATTTGTGGACCTTGCCATTGATTTTGAAGTGTAGATATTGATAATCCTAAATATCCTTTTACTAGCCACAGCAGCATTGTTTTCATTACTGGAGCCCACACTCACCTGCAGCAGCTTCTGCACGCACAGGGAGTGTCCATTTCTGCAGGCCAGATGAAGAGCGTTTTTACCTGTAAGACACACAACAGGACAGGGCTTTACACTAGAGCGGAGGAGGACACACATGAAGGACATAGGAATATGACGTAACTGCATGAAGGTTGCTTTGAGACAGCAATAGGTCTATCTATGGGTTTAAAAAACGTTAAAAAATTAGGATCATTGCCATGGTGATTTTGTCTGGTCAGTATTTGTGGAAGTCTGACCAGATAAGTTGTTGTTTAAAACTATCTGCTACAAAAAAACAAAACAATCAGACACACACATTACTAATAGGGCCGTGACGTTGTGTTCTTGGGCAAAACACCTCACGCACCTTATGGGTGAATGTGAAGAAGACACCTCGCCCACCTTATGGGTGGATGTGGTGATTGGGTGATTGGTGGTGGTCAGATGGTGCAGATTAATAGCCTTGCCTTGTCTTACATTGTATAGAGTTCAAAACCAAACAATATTTCGTTATTTCAAATATTGATTTTTATATATTATATCTATATCTATATCTTCATAGATATTTGAAAATCTACCCAAGTAGTTTAAAACACACAGTTTTTCACTCACTTTAATTTATTTTAATGACACACCAAATCAGGTGAAGAATGTTTTCTTGAAATAGGACAATACAACCATAACTTCCCTTTGATTCTGAACAGTCTGGTCTAATTGTTTTCTCTATCCAACCTGATTTAAGGTGTCTGATTTAATGGTGACTGAACTATCTGCATACTCACTCAAATGCTCATTTTAGCCTTTCATTTCATACTTGTGGTGGATTGTAGAGTGGTTTTATTATCACATGATCACATGAGAGTGAGGATAAAGAACATGTTTGAGGAGGGATCGGTCTAGGTTCCGCTAATTGGCCTCTAATTAGACCAGTGAACATTCCTCACTGCTCAGATGATTCAATATTAAGAAACAGTCTGAGCAGCAGCCAGACTCAATGCTTCTTTGAAGTTACAGTCTCCAGTACAACGTGTTGGCTGCTCTGACTATTCATGAATCTGGAACGATCTGTCCAATTGTGCTTCTACTGTCAGTCTTCATTCTTTTATGTGGAACCTGTCTGCTTAAAAAGTGTACAATGAAACTGGGTCCACCACATGTACTTCTTACTTGTACTATGTAATGTCATGGCATTAAACAGATCTATCTTGCAATTATGTACCATCTTGCAAGTGCTTTATTGATATAATTAAGACCTTGAAAACCATTCTTACTATAGATCGACAGATATGTTTCATTTGTTTTGTTTTTTTCCAAGGTCAGTTTTTTACATAATAAAATTATTACAAGAAAAAAAATGTCCAATGACCAAGCAGTAGTCACATTTTGTGAAAAAAAAAATCAAAAAAAAAAATCACATAACTTGTTCCTGAGGGGCCATTTAAGCACATTCAGCAGTAAAATACAATAATAATAGAAAAGCTCAAAATCCCCAAATATTAAGTAATTTAAAAAAAGAAAAAAAAAAAGACTGGGGCTGTACTCACCTGTGGCATCGGTGGCTGTGATGTCCACATTGTGCCCCAGGATGAGGTTCAGGCAGTCCAGATGCCCTCTGGTGGCTGCCAAGTGAAATCTACCAGAAGAAGAATGAAAAACAGTTTTAATGTGTGTCTGCGTAAATGTTCAATGTTTGTTTCATGGTTTGATTTTCATTGTAGAATCCCTATAGTTTAAACTGATCTTGAGGACAGGTCAGAATTCTGTGGTGGAATTTTCTGTTTAAAGAGGGGTATTTTACTTCTATGGGTTATTAAAGAGGGGTATTTTACTTCTATAGGTTATTAAAGAGGGGTATTTTACTTCTATGGGGAATTAACTGCTAACTTATTTAGATCGCCATGCTACCTTTTATAGTTTTGAAAATGCTAATTCGCTGAGACCACGTACTAACATGTTTTATAATTTTCACTTTTCTTTTTGGCACTCAGTCTCCCTCCCTTTGATCTCCATGTTAAATCAATCCACCTTCAGAGTGCACAAAACAATCAGCATACATCACCACTAATGAAACTACTGCACATCACATCAGGTTTGTCAAGTTCCTGTGCACAGTTTGTATCATGTTTTTTGTATGTTTATGGAGAATTGTCGTGTGGCAGCATAGGTCGTGTAGACTTGTGGCCAGAGCTTTACACAGAATCTTTTAGCTAACCATAAAGAAGTTTCAAATAGTGCCCGGGAGAGATTGCTAAAATACTGAAAAATGCATGAAAGACACTGAAAACGTCTTGATACAGGTTTTTAATGAAGGAAGAACATTATAAAAATAGATTTTTCCATAATAAGATTGCATATGTGATGACCTTGTATACATTTACCATTTCCTTAATTACTTGCCCAATCCACATGAAACAAAAACTGGCACAAGTTGAACATCTCTGTCAGAATTCTCTGTGCATGTAAACATAGCGACTACTGTTTTTTTCAGGAGGAGTTTCGATTTTAAGGTACAGAGTAGACATAGTTAGACACTCCACTGCATGACTCAGCACTTTGAAAGGTAAAAGCTGTTATCGTGCCAAACATAAGAAGGCTGCATGTGAGCGAGAGCAAAAGTGTCTGGAGGAACCATTAGCTGAGAAGTGGGTGGCCCTCTTTTCAATATCTTAAGAATTACTAATGGCAAGAGAAAGCACTGTTTTGTAATTATGAGTGAACATTATACCAAAAATAACAACTAAATGATACCTAGTGGTAGACATGATGGATCAAACTACGCCTAGTTTGTAGCAGAATGACTCAACATGACTCAACATCTGTTTACGAAGTACATTTTATTTCATTGTGCTAGTTATTGTGTCGGTGATGATGTTCTTCATTTTATGGCATACACTGCATAATGGATATACTGCGGATAATGGTGCTGCTTTGTGGTTAATCGTAGCAATACAAATTGATGACTTTTGCTCAAAACTGGGACTTGAACTCAAAACCTTTAGTCAGAATCTTGCCTTCAACAATACAGTAACCTTTGCTTCTCCAATTGTCCCACAATGGGGAAATTACCGTGTTGCAATGCAAAGTTCAAGAACATGCAAACCATGTACCAGAATAACCCCCTCAGATCATATGAAAAGTACTTTGACTTTACCGTATAGTTGAAACATATAGTGCAGTAAAAAGTAGATATCTGCTCTTAAATGTGAAGTGAAAATATCCACTGTAAAAATGTAGTTAAAGCAAACATTGTGCTTGTGTCTCTCTATAGTTATAATCTATGACATCCATGGTTCATTGTTATATAATTTGAGCATTGTAAAACTGCAACATTCATTTAAAAGAACTTAATAAAAGAAACAAGTCTTCTGACTTCCGCATTAGAAAACTACACTGCCCAATGGGAGCTGACGTCGCCATAAACATCGTCACAACAAAGAGCCATGAAGTTGTTGGCCCTCCTATGGACAGCAACACAACCCTAGTGAGCAGCGACTTGGGGATGGGGATCAACAAAAAAAGCTCTAAAAAGTAAATTTTGCAGAATAAGTTCACTTCAAAAAAGGATAGTATGTAACACTGTGGTGGTGGAAAGCCAACTGCGGGATTCCATGGATACAAAGGAGTTATAACCATACTTAACATTCTCCATGGAGATACATACAAGTCCCAAACGGTTATGTTTAGCTGTGTATAAGACTGAAAGGTTTTCATTTTGTACTCTTCTCTTTTAATGTTCTTTTTATGATGATTATTAATGTTTTGATTTGTTTGTATTGTAATTTCAATGTCTGTCTTCGTCTGTAAAGCACTTTGAATTTCTTTGTGAATTGTGCTATACAAATAAACTTGTCCCGCTTTACACACCTATAATGAATTATTATTACATACTATGGCTCTAAGTACATATACAAACTGTGCAGTACTTTTACTTTGCTCACTATAAGCAGAGGAATACAGGGGTGAAAAGTAACTGCCATCTTAATTGAGCAGTTCTTTGAAGCCCATACTTGCCAACATGTCTTTAATCATCACTTTGGCTGGAAACGGTAGCTTTCATCTTCCTCCTCTGATGGCCCCAGAGCTCGGAGCCAGCCAGAAGCAAAAGTTGTGGGGTATATGCATGAGAGTGTGTGTGGGGAAGAGGGGTGTAAACCTATCCAGTATGTGGTCACATGAACCTGCTTATACCCAGCCAGAGCTATCTGCCAAGGAGACAGTGTGGCTGACACCTCTACACTGCCAGGGTATTAAAAGCCGCGTTGATGGCCAGGAGAAAGTGCTCCTCCGGGGGGCGCCACAAGGTCCTGACCTCCCAGGATCAGGAGCAGACAGGCATGTACCTCTCTACAATAAGCAGACAGTGCAGAGAATGCAGGAATATATTAACTATATTTAACATGCAATGCCAAAATATAAAAATAAGAACAAAAGTGATGTCTAATTATGAAGACCAGAGCTGAATGGGATCTTGGCTAAACCCAAGTTGCGAACATACATTCAATTAAAAGATACATTTAAGACTAGGCAAATTTGAGTAGGAAGCAAAGATCATTGATGGGACAGTTACATACAGGGATCCTTCCCCTGGCTTTAGAAACTGGGAGGTTCTCTCAAACCCCTGAAGAAGAAAGACTTTGTGGTTTATGTGAGTTGGGCGAAGTAGAAAGTGAAGTTCATTTTTTGTTGTATTGTCCATTTTATGATAAATTTAGAAATCCTTTATTTGATGAAATGTTCGCCCATTGCCCTGAAATGTTCTGGTGTGATGATGACAGCAAGATGAAATGTTTGTTTAATTCTAATATTTATAAGTTGGCATCATTTCTATGTAAAGCCTGGAAGAAGCGGTTTATTGTTGTTTTCTGTTGTATCACACGTCTGGACTATTGTATTTTTGTTAATGGTGGATGGGGGTGGATGATGTGGTCTTATACATGTTATACAAAACTCTCTCGTTCCTGGATGGGACAGGGGGGTATGTTAGACTCATGTTTTTTGACTTCACCAGTGCCTTCAATACAATCAAACCTCAAATTCTGAGAGGAAAGCTGGAGGTGATTGGAGTGGATCCCATGTTAATCACTTGGATTCACAACTACCTCACAGAACGTCCACAGTACGTCAGGGTGGGTGGCAATATCTCTGAGACAGTGGTGACAAACATTGGGACCCCGCAGGGGACAGGACTGTTGCTGTTTCTCTTTACTTTCTACACTGCTGACTTCGCATATAAGTCTGAAACCTGTCACATCCAGAAATATTCAGATGATACAGCAGTGGTGGCATGTGTAAAAGGAGAAAATGAAATGGAGTATAGAGACCTTATTGCTGCTTTCACAGTCTGGAGTGAGAGAAATGGTCTTGTTCTAAATACATCTAAGACCAAGGAGAAGATTGTGGACTTCCGTAGACTGAAACGAAATGAATTTCCCTGGTCTGGGGATTAATAAAAGTATCTATCTGTCTATCTATCTGTCTATCTATCTGTCTATCTATCTGTCTATCTATCTGTCTATCTGTCTATCTATCTGTCTATCTATCTATCTATCTATCTATCTATCTATCTATCTATCTCCTCAAAGTGATCCAGACCACTTAATGGTACTACTCTAAGGGTTCGCTTTGGACCCCTCAAATGGGCCGGTACGATTCATTTTAGACATTGGAGACACTTTGGGACTGTACCGATCCACTCCAAACTGAACCAGTGTAAAAGAGACTTGCAGTTCTGTGGAGCCCTACAGCAGGAGGAGACTACGTTTCACCCTGTCGCTGGCTCTTCACACCTGCTGCGTGGCCCCTCAGGTTGACACACAGTTGCTATTTTAAATCCAGCACAACTACTACTCCATCATAATGTCAGTGCCACGTCAGCCTGCAGATCCACAGCATCACATAAACAACACATGTGTCATGCTGACAAACACCCCAAATATAAAAAATATGTATTTAAAGTACTGTCACCAATGTAACTAGTGCACAGTGCACGCAGACACTGGAGGCAAGGCAGGTCAAGTGTTTTGCCCAAGGGCACTAGATTATTTCCAGTCAGGATTGCAGACTGTAGTGACACAGATGAGCACAAGGTTGACCATTCAGACACATCTACAACATGCTCTCCACTATTTAGTCTGTCCAGCCCCACAAAGGTACAGCAATAATAATAATAATAATAATACATTTTATTTGTTAGGCGCCTTTCAAGGCGCAGGAGCTCGGCGCAGGAGCTCGACAGGAACTCGACAGGAGCAGGCAGGGGACATTACTGACATTCTGTGACAGAGTTATTATGGGCAAAAAACTGTTGGTGATAATATCCAGATAATGATTAAAAATGGTTACAGTTTAACATGGGGCGATATTAAAAAGCATAACTAATATTCTGGACAAGTTCCAGGTTTAAACAACTATTACAGCACTGATCTACAGGAGATGCTTGCATATGAGCATATGATGTGCCATGTTATGTATGGTGTGCTATATAATGTATGGTGTGCAATATAATGTATGGTGTGCTAAGTATGGTGTGTTATTTTATGTATGGTGTTTTATGTTATGTATGGTGTTATAGAGATTAGCTTTGGTAGCAATTATGACACACACAACACATTACATACCACAAATGATTATTGTCTACCATTTTTAGGATGCAGACAACAAATGAGCCCAGGGGCCACATGCCTCTCCAGAAAGTGTGGAGCCCACAAACATACTCACCCAGAGTGACAACCGCCAGTCCCTGAGAAGCTGAGGCAATGACCAGAAAGGAAATCATACTCGCTCATACTCAATCATAAAAGGACTAAAAGTCTACTAGATATCATGATACATTTAGGTCTTCCCACAGTGGCCAAGACAGAAAAATGGAAAAAAAAGGTAATTATGGAAGTCCATTTTTCATATGGAAGTCCATTCTTCAAATGTAAAACTCTTATTGCCTGACAGCAGCGGTGGTGGTGCTAACCCAGAACTAGCTAATGCTATTTCCACAGGTGTGAGACCATTAGGTCTAAACCTCTCATCCCCACACACAGAGGCTTATTCTGGCTCCTCTGCGTTATACGCAGACTACAGCGTCTAATTAGTGTACCCGCTGTGAACAGTCATTACAAGAGGAGAGATTTGGCATTCTCTTGGCAGCCGGGCACGGGATGCCCCAGACACAGGGTAGCTGCTCTGTGGCCTACTGAACTGTACTCATGTGAGGGGCTAAACAGAGAGGGAGAGAGACGAGGGGGGGGGAGAGAGATAAGGAGGGGAGAGAAAGGGACAGAGGAGTCGAAGGAGGAAGAGAGAAAGAAATAGAGAGAGATGGGGGAGGGAGATAGTGAGAGGAATAAAGAGAAATGTAGGGAGCAGGTATAGAGAGAGAAAGCGAGCGAGAGAAAGACAGAAAGAGAGAAAGAGAAAGACAGGGAGACAGAAAGAGACAGAGAGTGAGAAAGACAGAAAGAGAGTTGTGAGTGTTGTTTTCGGAAGACGCCACAAACCCATGACCTCATTCCATAAACTCTGTCCTCCATCTGAAAACAAACAGTTCAGGAGCTTGTGTCCAGCGCTCACAGGAACCTGATCTCGCCTGAACACATTCTAGCACCTTAATATGAGAACAGGCATGGATCAGACCATGTTAGATTGGTTCTATTGGCGGTGACTGTGTGCCGAGCTACTTTGCAGTGTCGGGGGAACTTCACACAATGCTGAAAATACTTGTTGTGGTATGCGCTAGACATACCAAAGTCACAAAACCATGTATTTGTCAAAAAAGAGCATGTGACCACTCCAGCTGTCTGCTCAACAACAAAAGCAGCTCTGCATTTAATGCCAATGGTACTCAGCTTATAAAGCCAACATGTCCACACCACTGCACTGGTGTCTGAGATTTGAAATGTGCAAACCTAGACACAATATTTAACGATTCCACCAAGCCAAGTTACAAGTCTAATCAAAGAGGAAGCCCGCTCACAGTGGTTAGGATAGTTTTTATTAACTAATAAAAACACCTGATAGATGTGTTTAATACTATACTGTGGAATATTCCAGGCTAAGCACTCTCCTCATGGAGACAAGCAGGTGGAGGACCAGAGAACTTACACAGTGCTTTCAGATTCTTGACTGTTATCTTGCACTCCTTAATGTGCTCAAGAGTTCCACTGTTTAAAAGGTATTTACCTAAGAAAACCCCTATAATACACAGTCAACTTTATGTAAGAACTGAGTGATGCTGTCAAGACACCTGTCAGTGAACACGACATACTCCCATTATTTCCGTCTGCAAGTATACTTCACATGGAGCACTGGAGATGACACAAGAGTGAGCTCAGGAAAGCATTTATGTTGCTCTTACACCGTGTGTGGTATAAAGCCCAGCACCGGCAGGTAATCATTACAGAGGGGGTATTATGCTAAATCAATTTTTTTGAGCTTTTGACCAAAATGATCCCTCATCAAAAACACACCTGAAGAGGTTTTAGATGTCATCCATGCATGTCTCAGTAATTTAGCTACCTGTAATTTTAGCTATCTCTCCTGGGCCCTATTCAAACCCTCCTTACGGTTAGCTGTAAGATTCTGTCCAGTGTTCCACCCACAAGTCTACATCACCCATGCTCCCACACAACTCCATAAACATACAAAAGTATGACACAAAACTGTACACAGCAACAATGTTACGTGGTAACAGTTAATACCCCATAGAAGTAAAATACGACCTCTTCAATCAGTGTTAGTGCAGCCTCTGCAACTCAGTGAGTGAATTCTGTAGGTTCTGTACTTTCACATGAGACATGGCCTGACCAGTAAGAACTGGCCTGACCATAATGTTTTGAGGTCATCTGAAACCCAGCAAGAGCAATCAGCCCATATGGGGAAGAGCTCAGTTTTTTCAGTATGTGATTTAGAACTTCTGGTGAACACTGATTCATCTACATTTTTGTCTGGATGACAACATGGGGAGTTCCCACGACAGAAGACCATATCTCTTACATCCCCCTTACATGTGCGCACCAAACTGTCTACTGAAAAATCATTACAAGTGCCAACATCCCTCACTAACCAGCGCCACTCCCCATAATCCATCATGCTAAACAGATTAACCTAAAGCGACATCAGCCATGTAAAGCAGCCCCAAAACAGCTCTTGAAAATGTCCTCTAATCCCTATAATGGTTGTCAGCTGGTCAGCGAGGCAGCCCCATGATCTGATGGACTGTGGGAGTCATTTCCTGTTGAGACTAGATAAACAGCCCGTGGTCAGAGTGATCAGAGCAGCCAGAGTGACCCCCCTCCACACGCAAGCTACAAATGCATGTACACTCTGCTTTTGTGGGAATAAGACAAGCACTCGTAATGTTATGTAATGTTATGGCTATCTTGTCTCACTGGGTAAAGGTCCAAGGTTTGATGATAGCATAGCGTAGATATGCTTGAGGACTCCCACACTGCAAAGTGTGGGGAGATTAGAGTGTTAGGGTCATGTAGGGACTTGTTTTCATTTCACGTAAGGAAAGCGACTGCATGATCTAGGCAGAAGGGAATTCCCTTTTAAAGGGTCTGGGTGGAAATGAAACAGCACTACATTACCAGCATCAGAGGCATGCTCACATGGGACATGGAAACCAATAGGCTTAGGGAGACGCACTTCCTACTGAACTCTTGTCAACTTGAGACCGACTTTGTGGACACAACAGCGGCACCACAGCGGGCGTGACAAAGTGGGCGTGACAAAATGCGGTAGTGTGTGGTACTTACGCAGAGAGCCCTCCATGTCCAGCTTGGTGGGGATGATGCCCTTCTTGGCCAGCACCGCAGACACCTTGTCCACCTCACCCCGCTCCACCGCCTTCATTAGCCGGTCGTCATACTTGTTCCAGTCTGTGTTCTGGAGGGGCAGACAGCGCAGAAATTACAGAACAACTATATGTGTATATCATTATACTACAAAATGCTCCAACATTGTGTTCGGGCTCAAACATGCCTCAGAAAATGTTCTCAATAAAAGCATTTCCACAGCAGTGCTATTAAAGACAATAGAGAAAAAACACATACAAAAGAAATACATACAAAAGGCATGGCGGTGCATTTGAGCCAGCGGCTCATCCTCGGTGAAGGCAGCTGGTCCTTGCACCGTGCTACAGAGAAGGTTGCCAGTTTTCCTCTTTACAAACACAACACAGAAGAAAAAGGTCCTCAGTTGCAGCACTCAGCCAGTGAGTGCAACAGTCAGATACAAAAGTCCCAAAGAGTTCACATGGAAGACTGGGAAAGCATTCCTGATCTGCCGACAGGCTCTGCCTGTGAGCTCATCACTGCACAGCAGTTTAGACAGGGGAGGAGAGGGGGAGTAGAAAAGAGGGAATGGAGGTGGAGAAGCAGAAGGGCCAGCCCTGCCAGCCCTGGGACCAGCCCTGGCCGGCTCCTGCCACTCCTCCTCTGGGAACAGTCAGCTCAGCCTGACTGCTGCCTGCGGCCTCCCACAGTCTGTGCCCTGTGCCCTCAGTCCTGTGCCCTCAGCCCCCAATGCCCATGCGCACCCTGTGCCCTCAGTCCTGGGGCTGCTGTGCTTCTGCTTCTGGTCTGAAGCTGCACTTCTCTCAGACTTCTGCTTGTATGTGGCTCTCTGTGTGAAAAGCTGTGCTGCGTCCTTCTGCAGTCCCTCCTGTTATGCTGCTTTCAGTGTTTCCAAATGGCGACTGAGTGAGCAGCCCGGGGTAAATATGGGAGGTTTAAAATATCCCCCCTCCCTGTAAACAGCATTGGTGCAGACAGCCCTGTAGACTGGTTACCTCTTTATTTTTTGACCTCCAACCTCCGTGTAGTGACTGATAGGAAGACAGGAGCTAAGAATACATAGTGGACATGCCTTGGCTATGAGTAATGGCTTTAGTGTCCATCAGCGCTGCCAGACTGAAACAAGGCTGACCCCACACTGCGCTCTTGCTCCAGCTGAAAATACGGGTGTCACTGGGGGATTAGGCTGTGGGCTGGGGCCTAAGGGAAGGACACTGAGGGTCTAAACGGGTGCAGCTCCCAAAGCCCCTGATCCCTGCACTCCAGTAGCCTGGTGAGACACCCTTCTGCGGGCAGCTCAGAATGTAACAGGCACCATGTGGACCACATGACGATGAGCTGGCGGCAAAGGCTTGGCAGTAAACAGGGCTGAGGTGTCAGTTGAGAAGGTTAGTGATGTAGAGCGCGAGGAGACAGAAGATGACACCATCTACTTACACAGTGCAGCAGATTACAGAGTAGGGTTACAGTGTGGGCAGACTGGAATTATAGCAGTGGAATGATGCACACAAACGTCAACAAGGCCCAGCAGATACAACAGTGGGGCATAAATTTGATATTATATTTGTTGCTATATATGATACCATACATAGGCCACAACACTATACACATCACGATACTATGCACTTTCGATTCAGTACAATTTGATACGAAACATTTCAAATGGATTTGATGCAGTTCAGTAAAAAATAAAGGCTTTCGGGCCCTTGCTTCATGATCAACCCCATTTTCATAAAAAAAAAAAAAGCATGGTCATCTTCCAGATAATGATAAAGTGGATTTTGTTTTATGTATTCTTCTAGTTACTAACTAAACATGTTGCAGTTGTCATTCCTTATTCATCCATAGCTTAAATGAGCTTAAAATGTACTCGTACAAAAGAGACATATGGTGTGATCCTTTAGAGCAGTAAAACTGCATAACTATTAAATCACAACTGTGATACTAAAAGACTTTGTTAAACCAGTACTTGTGCAAAGTTACTATGAAATACATCATTTTAATCATTAAAACTGTGTATATATCAAATGTAATGCATAAACGAGTTACACAAAATAATTTGGTAAAATATATATTTAA